>NW_009695251.1:4031-4641 GCF_000703405.1 Apaloderma vittatum | reverse complement strand
TAAACCAGCTCTTTGAACAAACGCGCCAACCACGCCAAATTCACAGCAGGGCCGCTTCCAGACGATGCTTCACGAAATCTGCTTGGGCTGTTTTTCACGAGCGCCAGAGACTGTAAAAGTTTCAGGCTCACATCCTTAAACATCTTCCTTCCTCGTGGAGTTTGACCCCGTGTAACGTGGAGCTGCTCGTGTTTTGCCATCTCCGTAGAAGTCGCCTTAAAAGACGCGAGGCTGTCACACGCTCCGTACCCGAGTCTGCTCTAGCACCCGATTTCCTGACTTGCCTCCCTCCTCAGCTTTCAGTAGTTCAACAAATTGCACAAGGAAACTTCAATTTCATCATGTAATTAAACCAAACACCACCACGTTCTTGAGAGATCTGCTTCAACAGAGAAAAAAAAAAAAAAGAAAAAGCACTTTTCCCCTTACTGAAGTTTTAAGTATCTCCAGCAGGATTCACCTAAAGTAACTGATTTCCTACAGAAACAAAATAAAATGAAAAGACAGCAAAATGGTTTTGGTAGCGCTGCTCTGGGCTTGCTGCCACCTAGTGCTGGGAAATGAGACCCGAGGAAAATGAAATTCAAACAATTTTATTAGTTACCGTGGA
>NW_009695251.1:0-4000 GCF_000703405.1 Apaloderma vittatum | reverse complement strand
GAAAACCTGCAATAAAATCCTTATACACAAGAGATGCTCTTGGTTACAGTCGTTCCTTTGAAAGCACTCCAAGGGAAAAAAACAGCCAGGGATGTTGATCAAGACTAGCCAGGAACAGCTGCGCTTCAAAACCCATCTTCTCCAGCGTTAATTGATGACTTTTACTATTAAGAGCGCGTTTCCCACACAAAATTGAGAATAATCTGTGGAACCATTCACCAGCTCCCTGCAGATTTAGTTACTCTAAGTTAGGGAAGAGACAAGAAGTTCATGGTAGTGACTCAGCTCAGCGATCTCCACCATCTAAGGCTGAACCTAAAGGTTACGGGAAGTAAAAACCATTTATTAAGACGTGTTTTAAATGGCAAGAGGGGTTGGGAACTGCTAGAGTGAGTATTTCACTCTGCTACCTGGCTTTACCTACAAAACGAGTTAGAGCTCATTATTTCCAGACACTTTGTCACTCTCCTAGGAACACCAACCACCCGTGATCTTACACTGAGGACAGAAACATCTTCTTTGCTTTGTTTTTTGTTGTGTTTTTTTAAAGTCAGAATGAGGAAATTGTTGGTGTCCCAAGTCAAGACAAAATGCCCAAGATTTGTCAGTAAAATACAGCAACAAAAGGTAAAGAATGTGCAATTTGGCAAATGACGTTTTACATGACTACAGACTTTAACCTCTCCTTGCAGGAATAACGAATTAGGAAGAGGAGAACGGTGCTGTCTGAAGAACTTCTGTAGGATAAACGCTGTATCGGCCGCGAGTACCGCGACAAAAGACTTGGAACAGGGCATAAACAGTTCTCTACTATTATTCAATTTTATGACTTCTTCAGGCAACTTAACAGTTCTTCTTTATCCATGTGGTACCCGCTCTTCTTCCATTCCTCCCTTAACTGCTGTAACGCGGCTCCGATTTCTTTTCCAGAAGACACTCCCAGTTTTCTTAGATCGTGGCCGCTGACGGGGAAAGAAGGAACAGTCCATTGCTGCAGTTCTCTTAAAAGATGTTCTTCTCCTTGGTATTTCAGAAGCTCACAGATCTTGGAATTTGTATTAGCTTCTCTAGACTAGGGAAAAAAAAACCAAAAAAGAGAAAAGCTGATTCACTATGAAACAGCTCAAACTGCACTCGACATCATGTTATTCCCATCACACCTTATTAAGCAACATCTGGACAAGCTGGAACTATGGAAGCAAAGATCCCTCCTGTACTCCATTTTATTTTATATATATAGAAAATAAAAGCTTTTGAACCCAAGCAGAAATGTCTGTTACTCTTCCCTTTTGCAAAACTAAACTCCACTAAAGGAAAAGAATTTTTTTTAGACCAAAGTTTCCACTTTATGTTGCGGAGGGATTCCAGGACATTGGCATTATTTGCCTAAAGGCCAACAAACGAGCCCGCTGATGAAACAGCTCTTACTTGACTAAGTCCCTTTTTCCCCTGCCAGGTAGGCACCTCTGCTTCTCTGGAAAAGCAGAATGGAAAGTTTGCTGTGAAGAACAGAGAAAAAAACCAAACAACAGAGCAAAATGAAACACACTTACATCCATTATGAAGTCCTGATAGGGTCTAAGTGGCTCTGGACCTGCAGCTTTGGTCAACTCTTGCCGGTGCTTCACTAAAAAAAGGCCAAGGTTTTTTTCTTCTTTGGAGATTTTCAGCCTCAGATCGAGGTTTGTGATGTCATCCTTCCCCCTGAACAACGACGTCAGGACAGTCATGGGTTTCGGGCACAGATTTTGAATGTTTTTAGTGACTCTGGCAAATTCCTCCAAATCTCCGTCAAGCGGTAGTCCTAAACGAATACACACACAAAAAAAAAGTGCAAGAAAAAGCATTAATAAGAAATGTGGATGTTAAAAAATAAATAGATTTCGATGACTTGGATGTTAACATAAGCAAAAAAACCCACAACCTATTTTTTTTCTGGGTAAACCCAAGTTTTATCTCACATTGCCAGCTGCAGTTCTGTTTTCATACAACACAGGAGGAGGAAATCAATCTTCATTGCACTTTACCTATGTATCGGGCAATATCCAGCTCATACATAAGTCGAACCAAATGATCTACGTGGTTTCCAAGAAGAATCTTTTTCAATTCCACCCAAATCCTTTCTCCTGATATTCCAGCCAAACCTTTGGCATTTTCCTTAATTGCTTGCAGTGTATTAGGTTCATGCTGATCAGGTTTCTCTGCGATCTATCCATAAAATCTGCCAAAAAAAAAAAAAAAAACAACCCCAAACTAAAAATCTTCTGTATGTTAGATTGAGAAAAATTATTCCATCTATTACTGCTGTTCACAGAATCAATGTCATTACGATATTAAATATTGTAATTGTAATTAACTCTTTCTGTATCACTGATCTCTTTTTGCACATTTCTGTAAACCTGCAATACTTAGTTCACTTCTTCATCTAGGAAAGGCAAAACCCGGTACCTGAAATATCTTAGGATTCGTAAATAGTCTTCTTGTATTCTCTCACTAGCCTTTCCAACAAATCGGATTTTCTTGTTTTTCAAGTCTTCATACCCATTAAAAAAATCATACAGCATTCCATCCAACCCTAGAAAAAGACAAAACCAGAAGAACATGAATTTAGAAACACAGCTGGCACAATTAAATGCTCTCATTTGAAAACACAGAAGACAAGCTGTGTGATTTGACCCAGCTTCTCAGATCACCTCACATATTTGTACAGCCCTTTTGGCTGACAGTATCACAAAACCAAAACGGAAACAGACTGACAGAATTTACTGGCTTAATTTCACAAGCCAGCCTTCATCTAAATATTTGGTTTTGAACAAATTTACCTAAAAACATGGAGTTGACAGTCAGATCCCTCCTTTCAGCATCCTTTTCCCAGTCAGTGGTGAATTCCACCTCTGCATGTCGTCCATCGGTGACAATATCTATTCTAAGAGTAGTAATTTCAAAATTCTGTTCATGGAGCTGAAAATCCCACAGACATTGTTACTTCCACGCAATCACGAATACAAATGCAAAACCTGTACATCTTTTCAGCCTTGTGTTTGTATACAAGTTAGTGCTCGAGCTGGATACATGCAAATCAACATGCACCAGGTTTTCACACTGAGCAGGCAATCAAGAGCTACGAAGGGCTGAAAACAATCCTTGCATTATTAATTTTCTAGACAGCCTGCAGAAATCTTCCTGCAGAAGATGGAGTAAGAAGCAGAGGAACGAGCAAGGTGGAGGAAGCAAGACTTGGGAATCAGGAGCAGGAAACACTAGGATCAACTTTCCCACGTTATCTGAACATCTGTGCAGCCCACAGTGTCTTTTCTAGTGATGAAAGCAGCACGAATGGGTTACGGAGAGGCAATTAATTGAATTCTACCAAAAAAACCCCACAAAACAACCCAAAAAATCACTTTGTGCTTTAAAGTGAGGTCTCATTTAAACTCTTGCTGTGATACTTTAACCGAGGAGAATGTTACCAGCCAGTTTTCTATTGGTTATGCTGCACATTTCAGAGATACAGTTAGAAAAGTTCCCAGCCAAATCACAAACCAACCCTGGCTGTGATGGTTCCGTGTTTTTCTCCTTTGTTATTGATCAGACGAACACCAGCGGACGTGAACATCTCCTTCATCTCCGCCGGCGTAGCCGTAGTGGCAAAATCTACATCTTGTGGCGTCATCCCGCTCAGCAAATCCCTCACGGCGCCTCCTGCTATTCTCAGCTCGAAGTTCTTCTTTTCGAACAGTTCTGGGAAGGAAAAGGAAAACCGCCACGCACTCCCTCAGGTAAAAACCACAGCAAACCGCCAGCGACAACCCGGCTTTCCAGAAGTCAGAGCTCACAGCACTAAGTAACAAGGACACGAACACCTCCCAGCTTCATGCAAAATGCACAGCCCGGCACACCGCAGTCATTTCTGACACATCCTGGGGGCGTATTCTGACAGCGACGTTTGGGTCAGGTGATACTGGGAGAGCTCTGGGACGTTTTTCACAGCTTTGTTGAC
>NW_009695250.1:0-692 GCF_000703405.1 Apaloderma vittatum | reverse complement strand
CCCACCATGCAGGGGTAGATCTGGCCTTCCTACCAGGATACGGGTTGACCTGCTCTCCCGGCACGCTGCTACATTGGGTAGACCTGGCCTCCTGGACTCACTGGTGCCGCAGAGTCTGCTGTTTCTCTGCCTCCTCAAATTCACTCAACGCTGCTACATTGGGTAGACCTGGCCTCCTGGACTCACTGGTGCCGCAGAGTCTGCTGTTTCTCTGCCTCCTCAAATTCACTCATTCAACAGTCAGGCCATTACTTTCTCAGCGAATCCATTAAATCCTTACTACATTTACTTTCCAGACTAACAATTAGTAGTAATCAATAGGAAAATTATTAAAACCATATAAAAAATCAATTAAAATAATTAAATTCTATTAAAATCAATGACAATGATAAGAATTATAGCGTGTTAAGCCTTGGAAGGCACTTCTACAGATCATCTACTCAAATTCCATGGCATCCAAACATCTTAGCTTAAAATTCAGACTCATTTTATTCTTAGAACTATTTGAACAGGGACTATATAAAATATTAGGAATAGAAATCTTGATACAAAAATAAAATTAATTTACATTCATGTTCATTCTTAATATGAATTTATCTCTGATCCAGCCTGAGCAACAATTCTTTCACATCAATGCTGTCATAATTAAAGTAGTCATTACTGATGGATACATTTTAAATTTTAAGTTTGAT
>NW_009695249.1:0-36801 GCF_000703405.1 Apaloderma vittatum | reverse complement strand
TAATATCACTGGCCAGATTTGACTCTGTCAGGGCCTTAGCTTTTCTAACCTGGTCTCTGATTACACGAGCAACTTCCTTGTAATCATCCCAGGTCATCACCAGTCCCTGCTTCCATGCTTTGTGAGTTCCCCTTTTGTATTTGATTTTCACAAGGAGTTCTTTATTTATCCATATAGCTCTCCTGGTGTTTTTGCCCGATTTCTTCCTTTTAGGGATGCAATGCCTTTGAGCTTGGAGGAGATGACCCTTGAAGGTCAACCAGCTTTCTTGGGCTCCCAGTCCCTCCAGGGCTTTATCCCATGGCACACTACCAAGGAGGTTCCAGAAGCAGCGAAAGTCAGCTCTTCTGAAATCAAGGGTTTCAAGCTTGCTGAGCTTTCCCCTCTTAGCTTCCTGTAGGATCTCAAACTCCACCATCTCATGGTCACTGCAGCCAAGGCTACCCACAAGTGCAGCATTTCACACCAGCCCCTCCCTATTGATGAGAACGAGGTCCAACATGGCACCTCTCCTTGTTGGTTCCTCTATCACTTGGAGAAGGGAGTTATCATCAGTGCATTCCAGGAATCTCCTGGATTGCTTGTTCCCCACGGAGTTGTTCTTCCAATCGATGTCTGGGTGATTAAAATCCCCCATGAGGACCATGGCTTGTGAACAAGCAGCAGCTCCTCTCTGCTTATGAAGGGCCTCGCCCACTTGATCCTCCTGGTTGGGTGGGCTGTAGCACACCCCACTGTAAAGTCTCCTGCCCTTCCTTTCACCCTGGTCCACAGACACTCAGTTCTTTCATCATCACTTGCCAGGTGTAGCTCCATGCATTCTAGTTGTTCATTGACAATAGAGGGCAACACCCCCTCCTCGCTTCCCCTGCCTGTCCTTCCTGAACAGTTTATACGCCTCTAGTCCAACACTCCAATCGCAGGAGTTGTTCCACCATGTCTCTGTGATGCCGATCAGGTCGTAGTGCTGCAGACTTGCAAGCATCTCCCGCTCTTCTTGCTTATTGCCCAAGCTGTGGGAATTCACATAAAGGCATTTGAGTTGGGCCCCTCATAAGGTGCCTGCAGCTCCCAATAAAGTCCAGTTGTACTTCATCTGTGCCAGTGACTCTGCTTCTGACGTCACTATGTGTATCCCAGGGTCGTGTCCATTGATCTGGTTGTAACCCCTTCCCCCTTCATACCTAGTTCAAAGAACACTCTATGAGTCCCGCCAGCTCATGACTGAGTGTCCTTTTTCCCCTTTGCATCATTTGAACCCCCTCTGGTTTTATTACACTAGGTGCCGTGTAGATCTCCCCATGGTTAAAAAACCCAAAGCTAGACTGTTGGCACCACCCTTTTAGCCAAGTATTAAATAGATCAGAAAAAGCAAAAAGGATCCTAAAAGTTGCCCGGAATCCATTCTTGAAGAATTAGGGTTAAACAATCAGTGAAAGAACAAAAGATAGATATGGTAGAGTGGTGATCACCTGTAAAAGGTGATGTGACGGAAATCTGTGAAATCACAAGTGAAACGGAGAGAATAAATAGGAACGGATTTTGCTCTCTAGCTTTTGATTCTTGTGGACAGTGACAATGAAATTTAGCAAGCGGCAGGTTAGAAATACGTTTCTTCACAATGAATAGTTAAGCTGCGAAATTTCAGGATGCTGTGGCTATTAAAATTTTCCATAGATTTAGGGAGTTTTGAACAAATTAATCGAAGAAAAATGCATTGCACGTTGTTAATATTAAAAAACTCCACGTCTGGTCCAAGAATTCCTGAAGCGGTAAATTGATGAAGACTGAGAGAGTGTTGTGGAAAAGTATCAGTTCTTGCTTGCCCAGTTTTTGTACTTGCCACTGGTATACTCTGCTGGCAGCTCTCTGGGCAAGATACTAGATGAAAAGGATCTGATCCACTATGGCCGTTATTATAACTATGTTTATGATCTTTGCAAACAAAATGGGAAAGAAACGCCAGCATTGATAATAGCACATTTTAAAAGAGCTAAAGTTATATATCATCTGTTTGATTTCACATTTGTTAAGTCTAAAACGAGTGGAAATTTTACTGCAAACCAGATATAATGCTGCTTCATGAAAGCACACAGTAAATTATATTAATCAATAAAACATCGGCATACAAACAGTAGAACTGGTAAATGAGATTGTTAGAATTGGAGTAACCTAGTTGTCATTAATAACATTTGATGATATGTAATAAAAATCGTCTTCAGCTTGCTTTAAGCTAATGTCTTGGAATAGAATTCTTTCAAGGTAGGAATAAACTAATTGTTTTCCTATTTAGAACTTCTGTTTATTCCTAAGCAAAACTCACCTTTATTTTTTGAGGATCAATGCTTTTTTTTTTTCCCCAGTCAGTCTGAAGTAACTTTCAAATCAGCAAAATACACTATATTATACTATAATCCTTCCAAATCTACAGAGCTGAAAAAAAATCTATGGGCTTTGCTTTTATATTTTATTTAAGGCTTATCTAATATTTTTTGTAGTTCCTCTTTTTTTCAGCTTAGTAATGTAGATACAAAAAGCTCATTAAAGTTTTTAGTTGTTTAGTCTCCTGTAGAAGCCAGATAATTTTTCAGGTTTCCAGGTTGAATATCAGCTGAACCCATCTGAAGAACACATTGACTCCAAGAGTCTGTTACAGTTTCTGGAATATTGGACACTGTGGATGCAAGGAATAAGAACACTCATGAGTAAATATGAATGGTGAAGAATTCTGGTTTCAGGAGAAGGTCATTCAGTTACTGGACTAAAGAAATTTCTTCCCTTAGCAGATTGTTCGTTGTCTAATTAAGCTTTTTACAGCTCTTTCTGTAATATATATGACCGATTGCTAGTAGGAAAGGTAATGGATTATATTAATTTGTGAGGTTGCAGTTCAGGAAAAGAGTTTCTCTGTAGCATGCAGAAGGAATGCCACTCCTGCAGGTCTTCAATGTCTTTTGAACTCATGCTGGTGTTGCATCCACAGAATTCCCCTTGAGAAGGTATCTGAGATTCTGGCAGAAGTTCAACACCATCCTGATCCTTTCTAATTACTTAAATCTTGACCAGGGATAAGGGCCCTTACTGTTATCAAGGATCCCTCATTTCTCAGTGCACAAAAGCTTGCTCTCTTTCTTCCGTGGAAAGTCATGGATCCTTTCATGAATTTGGGCAGTATTTTTCATCCGGAAACTGTCGCTCTACCTCTTTATCTTTTGCTGTATCAGGTAACCGCTTACCTGCGTCAGACATTTCTTTGATGTAATAGTTACAGTTCATCAAATCTGGATGAGAGTGTATCTTGCCCCAGGTACCTTTGAACAGCCTTCTTTTCGTCCTTCTCTTAGCTTTAGCACAGCTGTAGGATGATGTCTAAAGTCACGTCATGATGTTGTTTAATCCAAATTCATGGAAATTGCTGTTAAATTACTTCATTGGGGACGAACTAAAATTTGAAAAGGCTTTACCTGAAGGAAGAATGATTTTATCATAGAGGCTGGTTAGTGAAGTGTAGCTTGTGTGCTAGACCAAAAACGTTCCTGGCTGTCTTCAATAGTATTGCAATAGTTTAAAATGAAAACCTACAGCAAGCTGGTTAGCCTTAATCAGTACAAATGTCATTGGATTTGTTGGAGCACAGTTGCTCTTTCATCATTATAACACTTTTCTGCATGAACAGAGAGATTTTTGTTTCCAGGCAAAATATGAAATCGAAACAGTGGATGCAATAGTTAAATGTTCCAGCAGACGCAAGATGTAAGAATCTGGTGACCTCAGTGTTGTGGTTTAGAGTATAAAGAATGGGATTTATATCAAAGTTTTGCTGTTTAAGAAAGACTATAATGGAAAAATATAACAGGAGTTTTAAAATAATGATTTTTTTTTAAAAAAGAAAAGATAGGTCTGTATTCACTAGTACTCTTTGGGTGTGCGAGCTGTGTATGCCAGGCAGGAGTGAGCAAAAAACTCCCTCGTCGATGCTCCCAAATTTCTAAACAGTATTAGCTATGAAAGAATGTAGAAAAAGTGAAATTAAAAATTATTTTTTCTATCATAGAACATCTACTTTCTTATGTGTCAGATTTTAAATATAAATACTAATTTTCCCACTCTACTCTGCCCTGGTGAAGCCACATCTGGAATCTTGTGTCCAGTTCTGGGCCCCTCAGTCCAAGAAGGACAGGGAACTGCTGGAGGGAGTCCAGCGCAGCCACAGGGATGACGGAGGGATGGAACATCTTTCTTAGAAGAAAAGTCTGAGGGAGCTGGGGCTCTTCAGCTTGGAGAAGACCAGACTGAGGGGTGACCTCACTCCTGGTTATAAATATGGAAAGGAGGAGTGCCAGGAGGACAGTGTGTCAGGAGACTCGTCAGTGATGTCCAATGACAGGACAAGGGGCAGTGGGTACAAGCTGGAACATAGGAGGTTCCACAAAAATATTAGGAAAACCTTTTTCCCTGTGCGGGTGCCAGAGCCCTGGCCCAGGCTGCCCAGAGAGGGTGTGGAGTCTCCTGCTCTGGAGACATTCAAAACCTGCCTGGATGTGTTCCTGTGTGATCTACTGTAGGTGATCCTGCTCTGGCATGGGGGTTGGACCAAATGATCTTTTGAGGTCCCTTTCAACCCCTGACATTCTGTGATTTAAAGCATATTATAACGTACATTTTTTTCTTAAGCTTGGATGTCAGGCAGAGTGGTGGTATTAATTGTTTGTTTATGCTTCTCTGTCTTTCTGAAGGAAGCTTCGTTGTCCTGACTAGAGCACTGTACTGACAAGTAGCACAGGTACGTCCTACTTGAGGGAGTTTCAACAAGAGAAAAAAAAATCATTTAAGAGACTTACACAGTCTCAGTCATTTCCTGAAAATAAAAAATTACAGAATAAGGAACATTTGTTTAGGACAACCACACTTAACCTACTTGTGTAGGCCCTTTATTAATATGTCCTTTAGTTTAAATGAACACCTACTTGTTTTGCCTTCCTTAGTTGATGTGACAATGGCCCGTGGATGATGAAGAGTCTGTAGCATCCTTCATCCTTGTCTGTTTTCACTTTCCACCCACTAACTACTGCAAACTGTTTTCCCTTCTTTCCTGCTCCTGGCAGTCTAGCCAGGCTTGTTACTCCTGCTTCTCTCTCCCCTGCCGTAGCTGGTTGCCAGCAGGACTGGTGAGAGCATGGGAGAAGTGGCATAGCTGCTGTTAGAGTCTCCTCTGGTCTCCTCTGTCTGGCGTCACCATGGCCCCTGGGTGTGATCCTGGAGGAGGTTCCACCAACCGTCAAGCATTGGTAGCTGTTCGGTGATCTCAGTGTCTCTGTACGGTTACTTCTGGTGGAAGCTTCAAGTAAATAGCTGAAGAACTTCTCAGGTAAAGTCATGCAAATTTTATTACTTGAGTAAAACAATACGTTTTTTACATGGGTTCTTGAAAATCTTTGTAGCATTAAGCCTGTATGCTTCATTCTGTTTCATGCAATTTTGATGCCATATGGGTCACATTTTGCAAAATAAGGTACTCTGATAACTTGCACTTCTATTTACTTCATTCTTTCCCTTACAGTGGAGTGGTCAGTAATGATATTATACAAAGAAGGGCAGTCTTTTGTATTGCGTTAGCATGTACACGAGTCATTAGTTACATTGGTTATGTTAATGGGAGAATGGGTGGAAGAACTGACAGGAGAACTGCGTGGCCAGCAGGTCGAAGGAGGTCATTTTGCCCCTCTGCTCTGCTCTTCTCTCCTGAGAGCCCACCTGCCGTGCTGCATCTAGCTCTGGGGTCCTCAGTGCAAAAGCGACACGGGGCTGTTGGAGCGAGCCCAGAGGAGGCTGTGAAGATGATCAGGGGGCTGGAGCAGCTGCCTGTGAGGAGAGGCCAGGAGGATTGGGGTTGTTCAGCCTGGAGTAGACAAGGCGCCAGGAGACTCTACAGGGGCTTTAAGACAAAGACTTATTACCAAGGCCTGTCGTGGCAAGACAAGGGGCAGTGTTTTTAAACTAAAAGAGGGAGGATTTGGATTGGCAGAAATTTTTTGTGGAGAGGGTGGTGAGGCACTGGAACGGGTCGCCCAGAGAAGTTATGGATGCCCCACCACTGGAAGTGGTCAGTCAGGTTGGGTAGAGCTTTGAGCAACCTGATCTACTGAAAGATGTCCCTGCTCATGGTAGGAGGGTTGGCTATGATGACCTTTAAAGGTCCCTTCCAACCCAAACCGTTCTGTGATTCTGTTATGCAAGCCGTGGTTGTTTTGGATTTTTTACATAAGCTTTATTCTCTCTCTGTGTTTTCTTTGTCTTGATATTTATCTTGAAGCCAAAAATCATCATGGAACAAGGTTGTATTTCGTTGTAATTACGCTAGTCAAGAGTAATCTTCATAAATACAGACTGTGAGTGACATAGTATAATTAAATGTTGTTATCCACAGCCTTTATGTAAATGATTAAACAGTTTTTATGCAGTGGGAAAAACAGCCCAATATTTCAGCAGAGGTGTTGTGGCAAAAGTTAAAAATATTCCTTCAAGTTATGTGTTTGTGTAAATCGATGTTAGATTAGGTCCAATATATCTGTTGCCATTTCCCTGCCAGAGACAGAATTTTGCCAGTGGATATATTAAATGTTTTATTAGAAGTGCAGCAGTTTGGAACTGGGTTCTGATAATTTTCTGGAGTACATAAAGTGCGAGTGATGATCCTCCTCACTGCAGTAACCTGAATGACTGGCTCGTCCTTAGGAGTGATGGCTCGTGAGATTCCAGGAACTTAGCACAGGGACAAGCAGCGTGTGTACCTCTTGGACTGGAAAGAGTTAAATAGTTCCTAAAGTTTTCTCTCAGGAGTGTTGTGAAACACTTGTTAAATACTGTGTAGTAAACATATTTTGCTGTGGGAATATATGTCATTTTAGACAGGCAATGATCTCCCGGATTCTGTGTGTTTAGACCTTAAATGAATGCGTTGCTTTGAAGGAATGCTGACCGGTTCAATTACCTCTTTGTTAAAAGGAAATTGATTGATTCATTCAGCTGCAAAAAATCAAGATCTCTTTGAAAGATCAGTGGGGTCCCATTGTCTTCTAGCTTTATGGAGAACAAAATGAGCATGTAAGAATGCTTCCAGGAAACAATAAAAACACGTGTGTGTTTGTTTCTAGTCTGGTATGTTTGTGAACATCGTTCCTCATCTTTCACTGACAGTTCAGTGTGCTTTACTAAAGTCCTACCTGAATAGCATAGAAGCAGATACTGTAATGTAAGTGTATTTTGCAAAGTTTTGTCCCACGGATATTTATGAAATAGTTACAATACACCAAGTAGAGCTTGCTTAAGTGAAAATAGGGAACTCTGCATATGTTACATATTCCTTGAAATGGTATATAATACTCTTTTCAGTGCTTTCACTTATTTTGTTAATAATAGAGAAATTACAATAAGCATTTAGTTTATTCAGCATGTGCAGCTTGTGGACTATCATCAATCTAGAGACAGAGCACTGGTCCTCTCAGTTGCGTAGTTGTGGCTCAGGAGTCAGTCATAGGATACTGGTGTTGCTTTCCACTTGACAGTGTGATACAGCGGGATATTTTGAGAGATTTGACACTGAAAAGTCTAGATTTATTTGTTTGCTCACCTGTGGTTTTTTTTTAAAACTTTATTAAAAATTCAAAGCTATTTATCAAGCCAGCAGACTTTGTATTGAAATGCACTTATCTCAGATATTCATTCTTTCTGAAGGCACCAGTCTGCTTTTGAAAGCGGGGGGGACGGTGCTTGCTGCGTACAGTCTGTCTGCAGTTGTCTGACTTACCGCACTACCTGTCCTTACCTTTTAGCTGTGTAAGGCTCTTGCATATTTGCAAGACCCAGCAAGAGCATGAGCCTGCCAACTGATGCTCTTTCCTTTGAAAAAGCTTCCTCAAACTGAGAGACTTCTGCTTCAGGAACATGCTGACGTTGCTAACCGTGCAAGTGGCTTTTGGATTTCGCTGTGGAGGAGTGTGCTTGTGAGCGGCCCTGTGCTGCCATCCTCTTTATTTTTGCTTTCTGTAGATATACCTTGGCAGCCAAAAGGTTTTGTTTTCAGTCACTTGAACACCACTGGAAGTGAGGTTATCAGTAAAGCTTTTGGCTGGCCAGGTTCTAGCAGAGGCTTACCAGAGGGTTGGCTTTAGGCTGCAGTGCAGTTTCTTACTTTTTTACCTGAAGCTTAACATGGCTTTAAAATTGTCTTAAGCTGAGCAAACGTGCTTGAAAAATATGTCCTGGAGTCAGTCAAGGTCACGGTCAAGGCCCGTAGCGCCCTGTTTGCATTGGTCAGTCCAGCTCCCCATCGGATTTTCCGCAGCCATTTGCATTCTCATCTTTGTTCCTGCTTCACATCATAGCAGTGCTCTCCAGTACTGGTGTCTGGTTTTTCTAAACAGATCAATGTGACAGGAGCACACAATTTTCTTCAGACTTTTTGCTCATTATAGTGTCAGTCGATTTATCCCACCTGTCCATTACTTTGCAAACCGTTGCCTTGTAACTCCTGTGGGTAGTTTCACCCTCTTCTTTCTGTCTGGTGAAACTTATTTTGGAGGGAACACGCATTTGTCTTTAACTGAACTGAGTTGGGTTATTGCTTATCTTACAATTAAAGTGTGTTTGAGCCTTTCTTGCAAAGAGCCTGCCATCCCAGCCGACACATTGGGCATGATGGATGTGTGAGGGTGAGGAGAAAACAGTCACAGAAGCATTAAGCTACCTGAACAGCGTTCTTGTGCTGCCAACACGAGAGATGTGGCGCTGCCTAAGAGCACTCCTGGTCTCTGGTTCATATTCGTCAGCTTATCACTGGTGTTAACTGTCCTGTGAGTCACCAGCCTCTGAACGTGATTTTCTTTTCCACTGACTAACCGCAGAGGTGTTGTCTTCATCTAAGTATCACAGCATACCTTTGATTTGGTCTTGTCTGTGTGTGTGGCCCTAGAGTGGATTTACCACCTTTCATTTAGATGATGAGCTCAAGTACTGTAGACACCACCATCAAACTTGATGTCGCAATTACTTTAGCTACATCTGTGCAGAATTTTTTCCTTCAAGTGATAACTACTTCTAGGCTGTGCCACAGCTGCCCCTAAGAGCATCCCTGTAAGAGTATAAATGCCAAGAAAACCAAAGCCCTGATAAAAATCCTCTCCACAAACTGGAGCTGTGAAAGAAATCTGTCTGAAGCAAAGTACTCCACCTTTGTGCCTGAGTCAGTAAGCCAGAGTCTCAGATTACCGAGTTGAGCAGTAACTTTAAGCCTCCCACTGGTGGGTACGCATGCCAGCATAAAAAGATTGCAATTTAAATTGCTAGACTTTCTATCCCACAAACATATAAATGAGGAAGTAATTAATTCTCTCACTACCCTACATCATGTTTTATTCAGGTTGCCTCCCAAGATTATTGCTGCTTCTCAGCTCTGGTATTTAAAACACAGAATATTATATTGGTGATCGTTCTTGAGATATTGGCACATCGGTTATTTTTTTGGTCTGTCCTTTGGCGTGTAAAATCTACCATTGAATTTCTAAATGACAGAGATGTTTTCATCACTTCCTATTGATAACTTTAGAACTTTGACACAAACCTTAGAATATGTAAAAGAAGAACCCTAAAACAAGCACCAAAACCAACAAGCCCACTCCACCACCACTTTTCCATAACTTGATTCTCAAGCTTTGCTAGTGTGTTTGTTACTCTAAAACTTTGCAGAAGAAATGGAGATGCAGGTATCCAGCAAGAGCCATTTTTACCCGTTAATTAAAACTTGGCAAATGTTAATATTGTAAACATGGAAAAATTAGCATTATCCTAACTTTTTCTGCTACATATTATTATAGACATCTCTGCCAGCCCTACATAAAGTCGATATGCACATTTGAATGAGCAGTTTTGTGGCACTGTGACATCTTTTACTTGGCAGAGAGGGAAGGGGACAAGGGAGGAAGATGAGCACTAACCAGGACTTTTTCTGCTGTGTTTGGGACAGGGCTTTGAGTCCAGAGAATTCTTGAACATAGCTTTTGACTTGCGTCATTTCTGTTAAAATAAATTACCAACGTCATGACTTGACACTTCTCCTAAGTCTAGCAGGTTACTAGATTCCTGCTAAAGCATGAAGCTGTTCATGATTTCTCTCTGCAGTAAGTTATGATTTATAACGCAGGAGAGACTCTGCAATAATATTTGAGAAACTCAGCTTTTAAAAATGAGCTGCTTAACTGCAGTATCCAAAACAAATAAAATAGTTACCTTTTGAGCTAACTGTGCTTGAAACAGAAGATGCTTTGAGGATGCAGCACAGTATTTTGCACTTCAGCAGAAGCCAAGTGCTTTTGAAAAACAAGTACTTCTGATACAGATCTTTTTTCTTTATTGTTTTTGTGTAAGCAGTTCAGTATCACTATTCTTTCCAAGGATGTAGAAATCATGTAATGTACACCAATTTTAGTCAAGAATGTATTTTATCGTTACGTTTTTACATTTAATTATGAGGGGCTGCGCAAAGTCTTACTACTTAGAACTTGGCTCACTTAGGTATTCCACAGTAATGTTGAAATCTACTTTTATCAAGTTAGAAGTGTACTTTTTTAAGGTGCAAATTTTATTGCAACTTTTTAGGGCTAAACTGTGGAATTGCACAGTGTTACACTGTAAAATAATGGTTGCAAATTATTATTCCATTCATTGCTGATCTCTGCTCGTTATATAGATAATAGATTTTTTGGTGTAAGAAACATACAGCGCTTTCTTCTTCTAGTTAAACCTTAGTATTTTTTCACTGATTTTGATAGATTTCCTAAGCAGTACAGCGTAGTGCAGTACATCTCCCTTTCTTTCTTCACCCTGCGAGGTATAGAATGGCTGCTGTATGCTCCCGTGCTAGTGCTGCATTCGGTGAGAAATTCTGCTTCTGTACTCCAGCAGTTCAGATGTGAATGGAGAGAAGTACGTCATCTCATGACAGCTTGTGTTTTCATTGTGTGGTTCCGAAATGAGCCTTAGAAGCAGGACATCTCCAAAACACATACCTGATCCCACTTGTACAATATTTTTTTATTCATTATAAATTTCTAGCAAGCACCATGGCAGTATTTCAGAAGAGGAACTCCTTCGAAAATCCCATTAAGCCATTACCGTTATCTTTCAAACTCACTTCTGTGATGGTGCCCATAGAAATATCAGTAGTAATTGGGCAGCTGATGCAACTGCTCTCAAAATCTCAGTGTTACCTTGCTCTACCCATGTCTTTCTCTATCCACCCTTTCTTCATCTTGTACTGAGTTTTCAAGCTGTTGTGAGAGTGGCCGACTCTTTGTTAAATATTCGTAGAGCTGTGATACCAAGGTGTTGCTTTTAGCAGTATTGCTCATAAGCCCACAGAAGTTTTACTGTTCATTGTCACAGCAGAGAAGTGTGATGCCCCTGGCTGGTAAGAATCTTTAAGGTGGGTTTTGTAACCAGTACTTTGGCTGGAACATTTTTTTTTGCAATAGTAGAGTAGTTTATAGTTTTGAATGAGATGGCTGATGTTTGTAATTCTGAAATAATACGGGATATAATTAGCAAATGTTGCATTTACTTTCTCCTGTATCCTTTGGTGTAAGAGGTTATGATATCTATGGTTATGATAGATGTTATGAAGTTATGGTAAAGGCCACAGTATAGCCCTTCTGTTGCCATAGAACTTGAAGAGTTAGTGAATAGTTCTGCCTACCAGACAAATACCTTGTCTTTGCCCTGTAAAATTCTATTTAGGTCTCATTCTATTTGACAGTTGAGATATTTGACAAAGATATTTTGAGATATATTAAGATATTGACAAAGATATTGGACAATTGTCATTTTCATGTTGTCATTTTTGTTTTACTGTCATGTTTTTGTAATATGGCAACTGAAAATAGAGCCTACGGATTTTAAGTGCTGGATTTATAAAAACAACAAAGCAAGAGCAGTGACATGGACACCCCACACGACCCACGTGAGCCCAGGAGCTGCTGAAGCTGCTTCAGCAACTTCTGCCCGCAGCCCGCAGGGGCTCTGCAGGTCCCTGAGCCTGGGCCTTGGCTGGACCACCCGGGCCCCTTCCTGGCCGCATGTTCCCCCTCCTTTGGAAGGAAATACGGGTATTACATGCCTTTCACCCTCAGAAACATGAAATGAGAGGCTGAAGGAGCAAACCACGTTTCCTTTCTCTGAAGCACCGCCTGGTTCCAGCACTGGCCTTGCTGGCTTGCTGTGCTATAAGAACACGGAACGATTTGGAAGCTCTTGATGGAAAAAACAACCCGGAAGGAAGGCAGACTGGGCCCTTTTTCGGCTGTTTTCAGATCTGGGGGTTTGTTGTATCAGCTCGTATTTTGTCCTTTTTCTCCTTCAGTTGAAGTAGACGCTTCTTTGATGGTGGATGTAGTTGATCTGTTAGCTTAGGAAATGAACAGAAGGCTGCAAATGGCCAGATCTTGACTATTTTACATCAGGGCTTTCATGAGCCACAGCAGCTTGAGAGAGGCAGCAGCTGTCACATCTTGGGTTCTTCTGAGCTTCCAGACACGCTGGGAGCCAAATGTTACAGCCAGGGTACAGAGACAACTTCTTCCTTGTCTTCCTGCTGGCATGTTTAATGGCTAATTCAGAGAAGAAGAATACAGCGTGGACTGCCAGATTTTCAAAGCATAAAAGGCTAATGGCTGTCATCGTATTAAAGATGAGAGACCTTGTGGGTGAAAGGCATTAGCACAGGTTATTATATCATGTATTTTAAGTAGGGAATTGTTTTCTCCTTTAGTTTTGAACCTGTCACTTCTGTCCTTGCTCTCTTGCAGAGGTTAGTTTCCTACTATCACATCAAATATAAGCTGTTTGCCTTCACCTGAAGGGCTTTCATGGGCTATCCTCATTCTATCATCTTTCATTTGATTTTGATAATGTGATGATTTTAGTTACGTTAGCCATTTGCTGATCTTCCACACCTCTGTGCTGATTCTTGGTTTTGCGGAAGTTTCACTTGTGTCTGTTCAAAGCCACATCACTGCTCTGTTTCGTAATCCTTCAAACTCTCCTTTGACTGAGAATCGTTTCATTTGGAGAGTGGTCCTGTTACGCAGACAAGTATTTAATTCTCTTAATGTTGTTCGCCTTTCTATATCGTGTGTATCATGTAAAACCCTTTATTGTGCCCACAGGCTGTAAGCTTTTTGCGGAGGAGCAGGTGCCACTGTTTTGCTCGGTGACCTACGCAGTACATGCTACATATCCCCCAAATTCCCTGTTGTGATAATGTACACAGTAATTCAAGCAACATACCTACATCTTTTATGCTATCAGTTGTTGAAGACTGTGCTACTGTCTCATGTATCTGTGTTTCACCAAAACCAGTTTGTTTGGTGTGAAGGGAGTTAATGAAAGGTACCAGTTTGGCCTCTTCTGCACTGCAGTAGCTTGAGGTTGCTTAGTTGTGTAGAGCCACTCAACACAGGCCCACAGCTCTGCTGTACATTTCCAGACCACCACCTAAATCCACTGAGGTCTTCTCTTCAGCATCTCAGCAGCACCACCCTGCCCCAGCCCCGGGCTGCCCGAGGGCACCATCTCATCTCCTTACACTCCACGCCCTCTCTCATCCCTGCCCAGGCTTGTTTAATGGTCCAGTTCCGGGTGAGAGGCAGCATGTTCTGCAGCTGGCATGAGCTCTCTGCATGCTAATTTCCAGAAATAAGCACGTGGCAATTGGTGCTGTTACCTTCTAATTTCAGATAATGGAAGAAGACTGTTTCGTTTTCTTCCCCTAATGGGCACTAGTGCGATTATTATCGATTTTCATGAAGATTTTAGGAATGTGGTATCTTTCAGGAACTTGTCTGATTTATTTCATAGTCTCAAGACCTATTGGTGATGAATAGGGATTGACAGATAATCTGATACCATGAACTAATCTCATTAGCAAACTTTAATGAAAATCATTCTTTCAAGTTACTTTTGAGATCCTAGCCATTGAAGGTAATATGAAATGCTGATTGACTGAAAAGAAAGTAGAGTTTTTTCTTGAGTTTGTACAGTTTTTCTTTAATGCGTGAAACTATCCAACATTTAGAGTAATGGAGCTGCTTCCGAATCTGAAAACACGTTGATCTACAGCACTGAGAGCTGTGACATGGTAATGTGAACATGGAGAGGCAGTCTTGAAGAATATAAATATTACACCTTCAGAGAAGCTGCATGTTTGTATTTTAAAACATAGAGATGACAAAAAGGTATAGAATGCCACAGAATCCTTAGTGGGCTTTCCCCTTGGTGTCCCCAGATAAATTGCATCCACATCGTCATTCCCTTCGTTTTTTTGCACCTCTAGACCCCTTGAATTCATCTATTTCTTCTGTCTGTAAGGCTGTCTGGGCACCAGTAACTGTGCTGAGAAGCCAGTTTAGAAATGGAAGTTTTGGGATAGTCCCAACAAGTGGAATATAAAGCACTGGGCATGAAACAGCTCCTGCCCTGCCTGATTATATGTGCCCAACATAATAAATCTTGATTTTCTAACCTACTGTGCCTGGCATATTTGGTTCCCAGTGCGTGCTTTGTGGCGTGACAGGTCTGGCGTGGAGCAGTCTGGATGGGATGACTCACGCACGGGAGCCCTGCCGGAAGGTTCACTGTGCTACCAGCTGCAGCCTGCTGCTGTGTCCCCTCTCTGCCCCTGGGACATAAGCTCACGTGTGCTCTTGCTGACTGCACGACCTGACGAGCTTCTCTGGCCCCGTCTCATGAGCGGAGATGCTCTGTCTGCCCTGTCCTTGTGCAACTCGGGCTGCTGGTCCGCTCCGTCGGGTAGAGGTGAGAGGCTGGGGAGCGTGAGCAGCTGGGGAGCACTTTGAAGTACTTGTACAGGGCAGTCAGTTTGGGCCAGAATAATGCCTGGTGTTGTATGGACCCGTTCGTTCACTGTTGATGTCTAAGTGTCGTTTTTAAAAATGGGATTAGGTGTTTGAAAGAGCTTAACAGTGGCTGTGTTGATTCCTGTCTTCATGTGCATTCGTCTTGCTGGCAGAGAAGAGCGCTCTTTATGCCCACCTACACACGCACGGGTGCTTCAAGGGCATTTTTACACAATCTCCTTTAGGTAAAAGTTAAACTCCTGTCTGCTTTCTTGCATGCTTTTGAAGAATTTCACCTCCTAGTTGAAGAAGTTTGCTTTGATTCTACTTTGGTTTGAAATAATTTCTGATTTCTAATTTACTTTTCATTCATGGACTTTTCACTGTTCATCTTCTAACACAGGTGGATATTGGCCATTTTTTTTCTTCATGTTCAAAGAGTATAGGTAGTGAAGATACTTGGCACAATTTATCAGGGAATTTGTGTGTATTTAGCTGGCAGGACTAAAGCAATTCGTGAATAGAGTTTACAGGCCCTGTAGACCTCCTCACGTTCCTGGTTATGGTGCTGTAGCTCTGTGGGAGTTCACCTAGGAAAGGATGTCTTTCAGAAAAACTGAAACATCGTTTGTCTTTCTAGGCTGTGAAGCATGTTACAGAACTGCTCCACAAGTGGATGAAGGGGAAGGGAAGAAGCGCCACTGACAGCTAGGATAGCAACATGGGAAATACAACCACCAAGTTCCGCAAAGCTCTCATAAACGGAGATGAAAACTTGGCCTGCCAAATCTATGAGAGCAACCCACAACTGAAAGAGACTCTTGACCCCAACACTTCTTACGGAGAAACGTACCAGCACAACACTCCGCTGCATTACGCTGCTCGGCATGGGATGAACCGCATTCTGGGGTGAGTACGACTGGAAGTTTTGCTTGGGCATGCGTACCCGACCTACCCTCCCACCATAAATTTTTCCTCAGTGTTTTAGATTCACCTAACAGGGTTTTTTATACTTTATAACTTCTCATTTATCTTGATTTTTTACTAAATAGTTTTCTTCCCCATGTATTCTATATTTCTAATTAATGTTCACCTTTAATCACTGAATCCGTTTGTTTGCTTCTTAGCATCCCCAGCTTGCCCCCTTTCCTGATTCTTGAATTATTAGGAAAAAAAAAAAATCTTAATTTAAAATAACATCCAGGGTTTGGGTTTTTTTATGTTTTCTGTGTGATTTTTTCTTTCTCTGAGTTTTTCAGGTTATTTCTCTCAAGAAAGTATCTCTTAATAAAGTATAGCCTCATTGAAACAACGAGGACACATTAAATTGTTTGAACATAGGGAGAGAAATGGAGTCATAATTGCTGACTTCTGAGCAGTCCATTAGTTAATTCATATTGCGCTAATATGAGATTTTGAATAATTGCTTTGTTTAAAAGAAAAAAAAAAGAAAAGGTAATTTAGCAATGACATTTTACTGCTAGCTGCATGGGACCTTTAGCATCTAAGTCTCACAGAACAACTCAGTTTTATATTGCACACATTTTAAAAAATTATTGGAATATCATTCTTTATTTCTAGTTTGAGTCCCAGGTTTGCAACACATTTTTTACCAGTAAGCACAATGAAGGTGCTGTTATTTGCTGGAGGCTGCTTCTGGAAACCTGGACTGTTAGAATTGTCTGTTGCCAGGAGTGATTTACTGAGGCTTCTTTACTATTTACTTTTCTGGTGTCTTTCTAAGGGCTTTGTTCAGAACTGCTCTGTAAGACATGCTAACAAAAATGTAGCCTTTTTGTCTAAACAAAGCAGTAAGAGTGAATAAATACCAGACTTACTGTGTGCCTGTTTGCAAAGCTGATGGTATAAAGGGCACTAGTGATTTCCAGTTAAGCCTCTTCCTTTTTTTACAGAAAGTCCTGGATATCAGCAGAGATTAAATAGATTGAATGTTAAAATGAATGCTACGAGTTACTAATGAAGTACAATAGCTAAAAATAACTTAATTTTAATCTGTTTGTGTTTAGAGAGAAATTTACAGTTCTGAGATGCCCATGATATTATAATATTTTCTCTTTATCTCTTCATTAAACATTTTAAATATTAGGGAATCTGTAGCTACAGTAACTAGTAGTTCAAACTCCTAAATGTTACTTAGACGTATATCATTCAATTCAGTTATTCTGTATAAGCTGATGTTTGTATTATCGTCAGTAGATATGAACTGACATGTGTTACAATTCACTGTGGGAAATTTTCTCAAAATTTTTAAGAGTCCTGAGACGCAGTCGTGGGTGCACCTTTTGCATAACAATACTTTCAGAGAGATCTTCTGTGATGTTTAGAAATCGCCTGTCCGGCGGTGCCGTTACCAAATATGGAGGCTGAGGGAGAAAGTCCCTTCCCAGATGTCTGGATGGTGGGCGCTGCCTGAGACGCAGCGAAAGCGCAGATGTCGCCGAGTTTGCAGTGGAAGGGAGTTGCAGGTATTCTGGCTACTGATCTCGGAGGTGCCAAAACAAGAAACGTGAAAAGGAGGTGAAAAGGTCATCGGGCAAAACTCCTGACACCTGGGCAAACCGTGTGTAATCCAGCATGAAGTCTACTGACAGAAACTTAAGGCAACAAAACTTTCTCGGCTATTTTGAACTGCAGAGTTGTTTTAGAGCAAGTGTCTGAATCATCTGGCTGCTGTGCCTTTCATCCAGCATTTACAGCCCAGAAACTGGATTCAGTGTATAATCGAGCTGTAAAAATGTGAAATTTTCCTGTTAATTTCTCTTCTCCTCACAGAATTCAACAAGAACGTGTTAAATACTAGGATTGTTTCTATGAGAATTATCCATGAGTATCATAGAAATCTTTGGTGTATTAGAAATGTGGGAACAAGACATGGCAAATAGTTAGAAATGCCATTAATAGATAACTTTTGTTTGGTCTGCACCCTAAATAATGTTTACCTGGCAGATCAGTTTGTTTTAACAGAGCATTTAATGTTTAAAAACCAAAAGTTGCTGGTCGCAGCTCATTAGCACAAACAAAAATTTTCGAGGTGGCGCTCAAAGTTGCCAGAAGTTATTACAGAGAGTTCGGCAGTTCCCCGCAGCAGAGAGCTGTCTCGTTTTCTCTGTCGGGTCAGTAGGGCTACGTTGTTGGGGTTCGGTTGTGTGATGGAGGGCTCATCCCCAGGAGCGCAGGGCAGCCCAGAGGCAGAGCAGCTGGGGAGCCCAGTAGGCTCATCCAAGGGAGGAGCCCCCCAGGTCCAGAGCTGTCGCAGAAGAGCCGTCCACTCATGTCCTGGCTCTGACACCCACTGGGGCAGCCTACAGAAGGGGATCGTGCAGGGTTCGCGTGGGGGCTGCAAGGCTGGCTTCTGTGAGGAGAGGTCGGGAGCCGTCCCTTGCGGGCTCCAAAACAGCCTGGGCACTGGCCAGAGCTGAGCCTGTCAGTGGTGCTGGTGGCACCTCCGGGGTAACATAGTTAAGAAAGGGTGTAAAACGCTGAACAGGAGCTGAGAGAGAGGAGTGAAAAAACCGGGAGACAGAGAGCCCTGCAGACACCAAGGCCAGAGGCGAAGGAGGGAGAGGAGGGGTTCCAGGCGCCACAGCAGATTTTCCTGCGGTCCATGGTGATGAAGAGGAAGAGGCAGGCTGTTCTGCAGCCCATGGAAGTCCACCGGGGAGCAGCTGTCCACAGCAGAGCAGGTACCACGCTGCAGCCCCTGGGGGACCCCACACCAGAGCTAACGGCTGTGCCCCACAGCGAGAGCGCACGCCGGAGCAGGCCCCTGGCAGGAGCTGTGCTCTGTGGAGAGGAGCCCGCGCGGGAGCAGGGTTCCTGGCGGGACCTGCGGCCATGTCGGCGACCCACGCTGAAGCAGTCTGTGCCTGAAGGACTGTACCCTGGGGAAGGGACCCATGCTGGAGCAGTTATTGAAGAACTGCAGCCTGTGGGAAAAACCCACATTGGAGCGGGTCTGGAAAGACTGTATCCCCTGGATGTGACCCCAAGCCAGAACAGGGGACGGCGGCAGGAGGAGCAGAGATGAAGGCTTATGAACAGATCACAGCCCCCATTCCTCATCCAGCACTGCTTGGTGGGAAAGGAGGTAGAAGAGTCAGGAGTCCATTTGAGGCTGGACAGAAGGGGGAATAGGGGAAAAGTTTTTTCAGTTTTATTTCTATTTCACTACCCTACTCTGTTATTAGTTGGCAATAAATTAAGTTCCACAAGTTGAGTCTTTTTTGCCTGTGGTAGTAATTGGTGAGCCTTGTCCTTATCTCAAACCATGAGGTTTTTTGTCATTTGAGGAGGGGAGTGAGTGGCCAGGTGCGCACCTGGAAGCCAGCAAAGGTCAGCCCACCAAAGGGATCACGGTGGTTTAGGGAGGAGCACATCTGGGACAACAGAGCAGGGGCTGAAGGGGGCTGGTGACATGGAAGTGGGTGGCTCATCAGACCATTAAGTTTGTCTGACCATACCTGATCACCACAGTCTGTCCTATAATCTCATTAATCTCTATTTCTGATTATTTTCCCAGGTGACAGCTCTCTGCCATGTGCATGTTTGTGTATAGAGGTCTAAGTACAGGCAACTCAAGTAGGGTCCTTGTGACAGGGATCCCTGAGTTTGGGGTGCAAGCAGCTGGAGAGACCAGAGGGCATGCTTATGTCAGTGCGGGTATCAGTGTGCTATGGCTACTGGATATCAAGCTGGACTAGCCAGCGGGTAGTGTAAGTGGCCTGGGAGCCATGTTTCAAGCTGTCCTGAAGTCCACAGGTCAGCTGGGAGCCTACTGGAGCCACCTGGAGATGAGAGGATCCAGGGGCCAGGTAGTGGTGGTGTTGAAGGCCAGTTACTGGGGATTTGCAGTACCTGTGTGTGTGAGGTAACTGGAAGGTCCGGGCCATCCAGCACCAGTTATGATGGGACACAATGTCTTCCAGGTTAGGAATTGTTGCACTGTCATGAAGTTTGTTGAGTTGGAGGGACAATATCCACCAACCAAAACAGAGTGGGAGGGACCTTAGTGTGGTAAAGAGCATCTAAGGCCAGTTGCTGAAAGGATCAACATTGCTTATGAATCTGTTTTTCCCACTGGCAGCCTTTCACCTGCTTGCTTCTAGAGGGGAAAGGGATGGGGCCACCCGTGTTGTTTGTGGTCGTGTGCATGTTGAGTGTTTCCATGCACATGCATCTGTGTGGGCCACCATGTCTGTACGTGCTGCGCAGGTAAGTCTGCTGGAACGCAGCCCCGTCGTGCCCCTCGCTGGACCTGGGCACGTGGAGCCGCTGCAGCCTTGCTTCCCATGGGCTGCCACCTCTGCCAGCCCCTCACAGTCTAAGGCCATTTACTAAAAATAGAAGGGTACAAAAGAGAAAATACACCCCTTGAAATCACTCCAGAAAACATGAGAAGGTTAATTTCCATTTTGGAAGCAAAGAACTAAACCTTTGAAGTTTTCTTTATTGGACTATATTGTAAATACTGCAGGAACAATTTGAGTGAGATTTACTCAGTGATTTTCTTCTACAGTCTCTCAACTGCTGTTGGTGCTTAGATTCAAAGGAGTTTGCCTTGGTTGTTAACAGCTCTAGTTTGGAAATGTCATCCCTGTGTTGCAGAACTGTACTGATGTCGCTATTCAGACTGTGTTCACCACAAGCTAGTAATAGGTAGTCTATAGTGGATGATAGGCAGGGCTTCAGGAAGTAAGAGGAAAAAGTTACGTAGCACTCAGAAACAAAAAATTAATAAAAGATACATAGCACTCACAGATGAATTTTGAGAGATTTGTACAGGGTACATATTGGTCTTACTCCACCGTAAACATTTGTTCCCGAGAATGAAGGTCTTGGCAGAAGATTCATGTTCAGGAAGGTAGTTTAAATTTTTGTTCCCTAAATGAGCATATAAATATTACGGAGAAAGAGCATACAGGAAATTTGTTGTCTTTACAAAATGCAGTCTTGGGATAATCAAGCACCTCCAGTGCCCTCAGGCTTTTCGTGCCTAAGGTACATTTGAAACCATCTGACTGCTCAGTTCAGAAGAATTGCTGTCAGTGAGGAAAGTTCCTCACTAGGATCTGGCTGTTGGTCAACGGCTCCTGAAATAAGACAAGAGAACAGGGTGGCTGAGATGGAGTTGCGGGAAATCGCAAGGAGACTACTTGTGGTTGCAAGGGGAAGGAACATACCTTAAATAAATGGTCGTTTTGCAGTGTGTGGTGTGGGGTGACTTTCAGTGTTGGCGCTCTGCTGGGAAGCTTTTTGGATCAATGACAGATTTTCCTCGTTGTTCCTTCATACTGCTGCGTCTGAGCTAAAACGGAACAACCCAGAGTGGATTGTCCATAGCACTTGCTGCTGGTCCTGGGCTGGAGAATGGGGGAGGAGGAGGTGGTAGAAACAGAGAGACACGTGTTGGGAGACACGACAGGTTTGAGAAGCTGGTTCTGTTTCTAGAACAGGAAAAACAAAGGTTTCAGTTACAGAAGAGTCTGGAAATTGAAGCGAATGCTGAAAGTGAACAGAATAAAAATCCCGCCCACTTTTTTAGCATTCTTGGTGCCCGCCAGTCAGAAATAATAGCAAAGGAACTCTGGCATTGAGAGCATAGTTAAGCTAACCAGAGAGAAACATTGGTAAATACGCCTGGGATTTGGCTTCAGGAAGTATTTCTTGTTTCGTTGCTATAAGTATTTTTCACTGCATTAGAATGACAGAAGATCGAAGTAGTGGTGGTTTCCTCTGAGCTGAAATTTCCTGATACATTTCATAAATACACAGCTCTGGGAATTTCTGCTCAATGTAGTCTTTTATCTTACCTTATCTAATTTTTGTGGTGGTTTAGGAGGTTTTGGTAAGGACTGGTCTAAGCAATTCTAATGCAATCAAAGAAGGTGTGTGGAGATTACCAATATGTCATGTAGGACAAATTTAACAGCAAATTTGCTGACATCAGAGGGAACATTGCATGGGTCCTACTGCATTCAAGAGCGTCTCTTCCCGTGTCACATTTTGTTGGCTTTTGTTCCTTTTGCAGTCATGGGCTGTACTGGTGGGAGATGCGTGTGGACTCTTTTCAGGAACGTGGTTTCTCTCAAGTTGAGAGGATATTAGGGAATTTTTTGTGCTGCAAAAATGCATGATAAGGAGAAGTGTTAAAGAAAACCCTGTTGACTTCTTTGAAGATCTTCTGGCTTTAGAGAGATATGCTACAGTTGATTGTTTTCTGATAAGGTTGAAGCTGCTCTGAATTTCATGTTTGTTTTTTTTTTTTCTGGAGATGTAAATAAAGAGGAGGTTATGTCAGGCCATGTAACTCTCCACTGCTCTGACTGAGGCAGAAGTTCTGTAAATGTTTAAACTTTGAGATCCAAATTGACCTAAATAATTCGTGCTGAAATAGTCAGAAAGATGCTACAAAATATTATTCTTTCTTCATCAAACTTCTGAAAAATCTATTCAATGCTCTGCCATTAAGACTGATATTCCCTCTTAAATTACTCTCCTAACTGTATTTCTGATACAAATGTGAGCAAAAGAAAAATAATAAGGTTAATAGCAGCAACTTGTCTAATAAGGGCTAATGGGGAAAGGGTGCTGAGCTGTTGCTTCTTGCTGCTTGGTTTTTCTGCACCCTTGGGAAGGCGGGAAACTTGGGATGCAGTGCTCTTCCCTGCACGTATTTAAGCACTGTTTAAATACTCTTACTAAAGCGATCATCTATTCGCCACATTGTTCTTACTTTTCTTTCCTTGCAAATCAGATACTGCAGAATAAGATTTCCTTGTTAGGGACCGGTGAGATGAGATGTATTAATGCGGTGTGCTGTTGAAGATTTCTTACTCTGTGTTGCCTGTTCTCCTTAGTAGAACCTTTGTGAACTTTTTACCACAGGCAAAGTAAAATTGTATTTGGGTTGTACAGGAGTAGAGCTTTGGTCCATGCCAGCCAGGATGACCGAATCTTTATTTCAGCTCGCTTTGTTACGCGGAAGAGTTTGTGACTCGGATGAGTTGATTTGTAACTGCTGAATCATTGCGTCAAATGGGGTTAAAGGCACACGTGGTTCCTTACCAGGGAGATCTGTCGGCTCAGTAGTTACTGGAATGATCACCAAGAGACTTGCGGTTGCTGATAAACAGAAGTAAATTTACCAGAAATAAGTAATTAACTTTTATAGCTAAATACAATGTCACTGAATATTTCGGCTAAATATTGCATATAAACCCAGTTTTCCTTTTGGCCAAAACATAGACTGTGGATGATTTGATCTTTTAAGTTTGTAATTTTTGTTCCAATTTAAATGTAATTACTTCACTGAGACATTTAAGGAAAATAAGAATTAGTATCATTAAAGATCAAGCAACATACAGGCTGAAAGGAATTTTCTGGAAGGAGAGATAGAGGAAGATGAGACAATCTCTATAATACATTAATAGTTTTTAATAAATAGAATAGAAATTTTGTAAAGCCTGTTATTATTTGCTGTGTAATTTCCTCATTAGGGCTGTGTGAGTGCTGTCGACACTAGATGTCATACACTGCCAGGTGATTTACAAGCTGATGTGGAGATAACAGCTGCTGTGCAGAAACACAAAGCTGTGTGTTGGAACGGTGAAGATAAACCCACTCAGTGGTAGTTTCATGCTTATTATTTCATCTGACATTTGTTTGAAACTGAACTAAAAATAACAATCCCACAGATATCTGAGAAGAGAATTCAGTGTGGATAGTACTTTTGGAAGAAAAAGTGTTCAAAGGAGGGATTTGGAGAGAAGGCTGGAAGGGTGACACCTAGGTTCGAGGACTGGTTCTGGCTCTAAAGAAATGTGTAGAGGAAGCAGCCAGAGATGAAAATCATGGGCTCCGCACTACAGAACACATTTAGTCACAAAAGCTGCTGGTAAGCAGCCAGCCTCAGTGGAAGCCTCTTCTCACTGGGCGCTCAGCTCTTTCTCTATTGAAATCTCTCAGAATATTGAAATAAAAGCCACAAGTGACATGGGATTATGGAAACAGAATTCCCGATTGTCCAAGAGAAGTCCAACTTGTCCAAGCTCAAGTCAGAAACACAGTTAAGGATAACTGAAGAATGCTGTTGATACCTTTTTGGATCAGGAATGTTTTAATTCTGTGTTTTCATAGAATCACAGGATGTTGGGGTTGGAAGGGCGCTCTGGAGCTCACCCAGTGCCACCCCCTGCCAGAGCAGGGTCACCCAGGGCAGCCCCACAGGAACATGTCCAGGTGGGTTGGAAAGTCTCCAGAGCAGGAGACTCCACACCCTCTCTGGGCAGCCTGGGCCAGGGCTCCAGCACCCGCACAGCCAAGAACTTTCTCCTCATGTTGAGTTTTGGTGCTCCTGTTTCTTCTAACGGGCACAGGAACCACGTATAAAGCATGGGGGTTTTTGGCCCACAGTATAACAAATGTAAGGATTAAGGAAGTTTCGTGTTCCTTGCTTTTTGTATATGCTGCCTTTGGATCTGTGCTCCATGACTCCGTTGTATCACTTTGGCACTCCTGCCCGTTGTCCCTCATTTTTTCGTCTTGCACCAAGCCAAAGATTACTGTCTGTCTGCAGAAGGTCGTACTTAGTTGTAGTAGCTGGCACAAACGCACTAAACCAAAGAAATTTTTCAGCCTGTTTGCATGTTTTTAGTAAAGAGAACAGCAAATTCTTTATTGATGCGTATGCGTACAAGACCTTTCTTCAGTGTCTTTAGGTGATGGACTGCTGTCTTACCATGAGTCAGCGCAGAACTGGAAGTCAGACTCAGGTCCTGACCTACCTTTAATCACTGTTGGAACCAAGCTCTTTGAGGAAACCATAGGTGTGACAACATCGAGGCAGCAAAAAGTATTTTAAGGCTTTGTAGAGCCAGTTTAGGGCAGGGCGTGCATTGTAGGCATTATTTTTGTGCTGCACGTTACATTAAGTCTGCATGTGAGATGGGTCCAGAAGAGCGTGTGTTGGCAGAGTCAGAGATTTCCATTTGAACTTTAGATTGTTCTAAGTAAAAGATGTGATTTGTCTGTGCCATAATCTGGACTTGGTTCTCACATGGGTAGTTTTCTCTGAAAAACTGCAGGAATTGTTTGAGTACTGAGAAAATTTATTTAACCCACTTTGCCAGATGCCGTGTACATGGTAGGAGTGCTGTGAGTAGGAACAAATGGGAGGCAGTTCTGTTTGGGAAGAATACAGAACTGGAGGACAGAGTGGAGTACTTGACGTAAGGGGTCTTAATGCCAGTGAAGACTTTGGATTTTGGAAGGAAGAAATAGCTCTTCACAGACTCCTGATGGAAGTCAGAAATGGAGATGGTGTCACTGACAGCCTCTGAGACGTCTCGCTCCTTACTGTATTGCTAGTTACTGTAGAACTATATTACCCAGATACTACGAGTGTTGATGGGAATTCTGGTAGTGTTAGGAGCGGTTCTTAGACAAGGGGCCAATAGAATTTCAGGCTTACAGAAAGTCAGGATAATAGTCTGCTTTTTTTTCTTTGATAAGTGGTTAATGATCTGTCATCAGGTTCTTTATCTTAGAGTAGAAGTAGTCACTGTCTCCTGCCCAGGTTTTTGCTGCATGTAAGATATTCCTGGACTGTAAAAGAAGATTAAGAATCTTAATGAAACAGAGATGAAACTGTTAGTGCTAATAAAAAGAGTTTTCTAGTGCTATGTAATGAATGAAAATATCAATAATTACGGTTGCTAGTTGTGACTTTCTACATCAGATAAATAATAATACTCTTCACAATATTTTTTAAACCAGCACATACTTCCATACAGCTGTCAATAATGACTGAAAAGATTTCTTCAGGGACTTACTAGTACACTGCGATTGTTTTCTTATAATACATTTGGGGGAAACAGTACCTTGAGTTAATGAAATAACCACTATTATTGATGCATCAGGGTTGTCCTTCTGTGTGGGAAGCTGAATGATTTACTAATTGTATGAATTAATTCATTCCTGTGTAACACGGCTTGGCTCTTCCGTGTGGTGTTGTAACTCATGGCTTATCCCTAGTTCTTTTAGTTCTCAGAAGGCCGAGCTTTAGGTTTATGCCTGCGCTGGAGTTTGCAGTATAACTTTTAACAGCAAGCTGGATTTACATGGGCTATCTCACGCGAGGACCAGAGGGGATGTTGTGAAAAGGAACCATGCGCGGATCAGTTTACCTTATTGCTGCACTCACCTTTTTCTAGGACCTTGCTTGTTGTGCTTAAAGCAACAATGCAATTTGCTAGGTAGTTTGTATAGGGTGTGTAAGTGCTTTGTACTAAAAAATCAGTAGGTTTCACTGTCTTTGAGAGATTCAGACTTGTTTTTGTCTATCAGAACTATCTTTATTATTTCATTTTGCACTGGTTTTTATTTTGGTTTTATTTTTATGTATATAGGTATATTTTCATAGGTTTTTATAGGCATGCTTATATATACATATATATAGCTATAATGTATATAGCACTTGTTTAACATGGTGGTTATCATGTCCCAAAACACGAAAAATTTTATTAAAACTCCAGGAAATGGTTGTGTTGATGTTAGTTTCTGGGAGTGAGGAAATGTGCCAGTTGTTTATTATTCAAGTTCACAGCCTTGTGATCTTGAGTTTCTTGCTGCTTTTCTGCAAATACAGATAAGCAGTAGGTGTGAACGTTGCACCTCTTTCCTTTTTGTCACTATTGTCAACGCTTCTTTGATGCTTTTGCCACCTTAAGTTTGGATTCTGCAAAGAGCTACAGCTTGAAGCAAAATGTGGAAGCTGCAAATATCGTGAAGTCTGGCTGCCTTGTGGTTAAGTGGTATTTCCCATATTTTCACTCTATCAGTACATTTCCAGGCAAGATTTAGCTTTTTACACCTCTGAAGTCGTGAGCTGAATAGCAGGGGTTTACAGCGCTGCTCTGTGAAAGTCTTCCGCACCAAATACCATTGGTAAAAATGGAGCCCTGTCAAATAATGACTTTACGGAGGTAAAATACGTTAATTTACCCCTTTTTGGACGCGAGTCATCTTCTCTGAACTGTAAGTCATGGGTTCAGCTGGGTTTTTCAGCGTAGGCTTGACTTACCCTTACACTGACGAATTAATCCTTGGAGTTTGGAAGAGGCTAAGGAGAGAGAAAGGGAGAATATTGTGGCACTTGAAGCCCATTTGTGTGTCCAGAGTGAGGGGCTGATTTCCTTTGGCAGCTCTGGTATTTGTTACACGCATTTATGAGGCAGAAGTTGAATGACAAGCAAGGAGAACAACTAATCAAAACAATTTTTTTCCCAAGCCCAACAGTGTTTTATACAAATACCACAAATTTGTTCTTGAAAATTTCCATGTGGTTCTTACTGATTTTTTTTATGTGTTTAGAGACAGTTGGAATATTTTTTAAGAGATACCTATGACTGAAGAGCAAATGTTGAGCTTAGGCAAGGGAATAGCCTTCTAGGGAGGTTTTTTGGATTTCTCTCTTCAAAAAAAAATATGCTGATACTTTTTGCTGCAGGAGTTCAAAATCTGGCTTGCTGATAGACTTCCCTAAGTAGGGATATTTTTTGTGCTATGAAGCAGTAGTAAAACAGCTCAGTGACAGATTTAAATCCATCCTCGAGCTTTTCATCATTTGATTAGTACAGAAAAATGCATTTCTGCTTGTTCGAGAACCGGAAGTCTGCAGGCAGAACATAAGCAGTTCTTATTTTAGATTAGGATATATATAACTTCTCAACCCAAGAATTTTATTGCTTTTTTCCCAAGAAAAATTGGTGGAAAAATTATACAGAAAATTATTTATTACTGAAGTTACCTTTTAAAATAGTGTTTAACCCTTTAGAGAGAAGTTCTGCATTTAAAAAGGAGTAGTGATTTGACAGCCTTCAAATTCTACTTCAAAGCACAGAGTTTCAGCCTAGGGCAGAACCACCTCATCACTGAGCTGTTGATAACGTGAAATATCTGCCTTGAGCTGTGGGAGAGCATTTATATCCATTCAGCATTGGTGTCTTCTACAAAGTTCTTCTACAAACCTACATAAAACTTAGTAATGCCAAAGTAAGTGTTACAGCATGTAATTGGTCAAATAGGGATGAAATCCTCAAATTAAAGAGAATTTTGGCAGAGTTGCTGGGAAAAATATAGTAAGATTTTAAAAAAATAAAGGGAGGGAGATGAATATAGACAGGATAGTCTCTGATACGATTCAGTTAACTTTGCTGTTATGTTAGCAAAGGTTATTAATACTTCTGTTTGTGTGTAAAAAACCTGGTTTGTAAGAAAGAGTTTCTGATTTGTGACTTTCAGGGGTTGCCAGGAAAACATTGTGCTGTTCTGAAGTCAGATGCACTGTAACCTGATTCATGAGTGAATCACATGCTTTAAAATACCACAGCATGGAATTCCGCTGATGATAAGAGAGCTAAATATTGAAAATGGAGATGTGCGTTATGATATTGTCAAGCCTAGAAGGTAATGATTAGATAGCTAAAGGTACTAGAGAAACTGCATCATCAGGTTTGGGAGGAGATAGTGAAGGTCATCTTGCAATTAAAGAACCTCAAGCCCTGGTTCAGTGTCTTACATAAACCACAGACAGTTCTTCGCTGAGGTTTGTTTTACTTCAAACAAGAGAAGTAGCAGGAACCAGTACGTTGAGTATAAAGCCACTCAAAGTGGGAGGAAGAGATGTTGTTAACGGAAACCAGAAGGACTCTGCCCACGTTCCGATGTGGGGCGTGCGTCCTCGTAACGCTTTGCCTTGGACGAACGGGTGTCTTTGCCACCGCACCGTAGTCCGCTGCAGGGATTGCAGAAGGCCTCTGCTACTTCATCACCCGTTCTCCTCTACTCATGCCACAGCGAACCTGAAGGTCGGGGGTGTCTCCTGCCGTTACAAACATTGGGTTACAGACGTCGGGTGGAAATAGCTAGGCCTACTCACCTAACAGCAGGGTTACCTCGTTGTAAAAACTACTGAAAAAGAAGCCATGCATGAGGTCTTTCACAGGGTCTGTTCACCGCCTTTTGCTTCCCAGTGCTGTTGTCTCTTCTTTTTTTCCTTAAGGAAGGTGCAAGATTTTAGCAATGGAACATTAGGAGGCATATGGGTAGTAAATGCCATAGGTTGACGGAGAAGTGAATAATAATTTTTTTTAAAACCACTTTATTTGTTCCTTACTTAAGGACTCTGAACATTTTCCTGTTTCTGCTACAGTTTATAAATACGTTGAAGGCTAAGTTGGGGATAATCTTTACTTGAAGTAAAAATATTGTAAATGAAATTGTGAAAAGGAGTTCAGAAGAAAAGACACTAGTGTACCACAAAATAAATTTATTGCCTATATAAAGAAACTCAGATTTTAATGAAGCTCCAAAGTCAGACCTCACAGAGACCAAGATGTTTTAGATTTAGCCATGTAAGTTCTATATGCAGATTTTGCAGTGGGTACCTGCAAGACCTCATATCTAACATCCTCATATCTAAGTGCCTCTGTAGAATTCATCTGCTCGTCCTGCAGCGAGTCATCTTTCTTCCTTCCTTCCCCTCCCCCTTTACTTTCCCTTTCCCCTTCCTTCCCTTTCCCTTTCCCTTTCCCTTTCCCCCCTTCTGCCCCTCCTTCTGCCTCTCTGTTCTTTCCCACCTTCCTTCCCTTCCTTTCTTTCTATCTCTAGTTCATACTACCTAAATCTAATTCAAACAGGTGTTTCATCCTGGTTAGTCGTGTCACATAACTGGCTGTGAAGCATTTTGCCTGTCTTGATAAATCCCCTTTCTCTGAAAGCAAACAAGCGAAAAACCAAACCTCCAAGCAAACAAAATGTGCTTTGATCTCAGATTTGGCATATTCATATCTCCTAACAAATACATCTGTCATGTCAGAAGGATGAAAGAGAGGTTTCTCTAAGGAACATTTTTTCTGCCAAAATAGGGCAACATAGAGGAGACTGGTTTGTTTTTATTTTTTCGCCTGAATACTTTGTTACTGGTTATTTTAGTAATAAGTCTTAGTTTGAACTCAAACCATTCAGAGATTTTCAGAGGGAAGACAGGAAAGAAATCTGGCTACCAGCAAGACATCCTTCCATTGCTGGACCAGATCAGCTGTGCCTAATTTCTTCTACTGAAATATTTATCCAGCCTCTTCTCAGTCATTTCCGAAAGGGAAGCTCCACACCCATCCTGTATAGCATCTTCCTTTGTCAATGAAATAGTTTCAGGATTACTCTTTGTCCTGAACAAAGCATGGGATAACTCTTGAGAGAGAGAAAGGCATGCCCTGTAGCTCCTGGTGGGATGTCTGCAAGGACAATGGAAAGGGGGGGGGTGACATTTAGACTTGTAACCATAGCATAAGGCAAGAACGGAGGTAAATAACTTTTTTTTTTGGTCAGTTTGGTTACCAAGTTGTTCTGCTCTCTGCTGTTCACCAAGGGCCATATGGCCTGATTCTTTATTTAGGCAGTGCCTGCCTTCAGGTGGCTGAGCTGCCTGTTTTAGACTGAAAGCGATTGAAACTGGTTTTAATCAGTCTTAGGGGTGAGGGCAGGGTTGGTGAAATCTGGGCACCTGTATCGATCTAATGAAGATTCCAGAATAACTGGTTTTGTCATACTTACAAACTCTTTGGAGTCAGGGAACAGCCTGGAGATGAGATGAGCAGTAACTTCTGCCAGTTTTATACTGTGTTTCTGCAGTGACTTCTTGAACGTACATACTGTGCTTCTGATTTAGCCTGATATTTCCTTGGGAACTGGTATTGCCTCCTTGGGAACTGGTATTGCCCCCCTGGGAACTGGTACGGCCTCCCTGGGAACTGTCCTTTCTACCCTTGCACAGAGTTCTTTCGCCATGGATGTCTCTGACGCCAGTCTTACAAAGAGGTCATCTTTATTCTCTGCCATTTCCTACCATTCACTCTCTGTTAATAAAATAAAATATTGTTTTAGTATACCTCAAAAGGCTAAAGCAGGTTTGGTTTCACAGGACTTCTATGATGTGTCTCAGTTCTGCCATTTCAGAACTGGATTGTGACTTCTTGTAATTCCTTTCTGGCAAGAAACAGCAGAGAGCTGCTCGTCGTCTGAGGAGCTGTCGGGAATCAGAGCTGTGTTCCAGGAATCACGCTGTTTTTTCTCTTTCATTCCTGAGCTGATCCTTTTTGCCAGTGTACTTTATTGTCCATTTGGAACTGCCTCCAGAGCATTCACGAGAAGACTCTGTCATTGCGTGGGTGAGGGTTTGCATTACGTTGCACTTCCATATATTCTAGAGTGAGAAAGCAAAGAGAGTCTTTCACCAAGGCATGCAGTGTTAGCGGGAAACGTATTTAGTGTATTTGCAAGAAGTGGTAAGTGCTGCATTGGCATCTGACTAAAGATACTGGAAAGAAGAATGAATTTTTAAGAGATTGCTCTGGCATTATTTATTTGCAAACTACCAAATGCACTACTATTCAGGACACAGAGTAGAAAAAAGAAAGTAGCTATTTCATCAGTCTTGTGACTGGATAACGTCTGTTGCAATACAGTACAGAACTCTAGAAGAAGCTTTGCCAACCAAAATTTTTGTCACACATTGGCAAAGTAATTATATTTGGTACTTAATGATATTTCTGTAATTCATCTAGATCTTGACTCCTAAAAGAAATGGAGAACTGTTCTTGGCAGGAAGAAAAGAGCTGTCACAGTAGATGCTTCCCACTTCAAGGAAATGTGTGGAATAGTGTGCTAATTGTTTCTCTGTTTTTTTCTGCCCTTGCAGAACTTTCCTTTTTGTTAGAGACGGTAACCCAAATAAACGGAATGTGCACAATGAGACATCTATGCACCTGCTGTGTATGGGACCTCAGATCATGATCTCAGAAGGAGCTCTTCATCCTCGCCTGACACGACCCTCAGAAGACGACTGCAGAAGAGCAGATTGTCTGCAAATGATCCTGAAGTGGAAGGGAGCAAAGCTGGATGAAGGACAGTATGAACGAGCAGCCATCGATGCTGTCGATAACAAAAAAAATACACCTTTGCACTATGCTGCTGCCTCAGGGATGAAAACCTGTGTCGAGGTAAAACTTGTATAATCAGAAGTGTGTATAATGTTGTTAGTAAACGACATGCACAGTGTTTCACAAAGCTGTTTTGGGGAAAAAACATCTGATATAGTACGTTGAATTAACTTTTAAATTCTGTTTTTCATTAATTGGAAAAATAACAAAGATGAGCAGCCCAAAATGTACACGATCTGTAGAGCATGATGAAAAGCTGGATATGTATACATTGACTTCATGACATAAACTTCTCAGCACAAAAAAGACTCATGTAGACTTGTAAGAATTGGAAATAATTGCAAGATTGTAACACTGCAGAAAGCTGAAAAGGAAGGCATGGGCATGCCTGTGTGTGTAAAGAGAAGTGAAATAACTGCGTGAGAGAAAATTAGGGCTCATTTTATTGTGCTCTGTAGCTAAGACTGGGAAGTGCTGTTCATGTTTAAGGAGTAGGTTTGATGTCTATAATTCACAGTACCCAGGGTTTTTTAGATGCCATACATTTGTGCTAATATACTTAAAAATAATTACCTTTTCACAAATTAAAAATTACTTTAATGTTTGTGAAAGTAGTGGATAATAATGAGCAATTGGGAATCATAATGACCTGAAGGTCTCTCATCAAATTTATATTTAAACTATACCAAATAATGAGGACTAGTATTTAATTGTGCTAGTAATTTACTTTAAAGAACACAAGAACAGACATCTAACATTTTCAGAAAGAGCTAACATTTTCATAAGTCTGTCTGTCATAACATCAAGGTTTGTGTCTTGAGTGGTAATGATGAATTCAGACTTCAGCATTTGTATGTAAAATTTAGGGGTTTTTTTTCTATGTACAACAATGTTTATTGAGACTACACTCGTTAACGTAGTATCATTAGCAGAGTTCACCACTTCATAATAATTACTCACCTGCTGTTTTAGATAACTTCTGCATATCTTAAGACAGTCAGATCCCAGCACCTGTGGGACTTCACTGGTGACCTCTCTGCAGTGGAGACTGATGCTCTCTGTACTTCCCTGATTTTCTCTGGAGCTAGTTCTAGTACTGATCTAACTTTTGCCTTCTAATCTTGTACCATGAGAGAGTTAAGCAGTAAGTTGCATGTTGTAATAAATAGTTCAGAAGTTCCATGTTTGAATTCCATTAGAAGTCATGACTGAGTACCACCTGGTGCTGGATATTTATGTTAGTATTGGATTTATTGGTTGTTCTGGAACCTCTTCAGTCTGAAGCAGACTTTCTGTTGTGTCCTTCATAAAGTGCATGTGGTCCAGCCACGGAGAATTTGGACTCTGGCAATTCATATCATTTTTCTGCTTTATGTTACTTGAAATTGCTTTTGCACTTTGTCCAGCATCCAACTTTACAAACATGTTGTGTAGATTTACTGTGTGGTGATGTTCTAAAATCATTTCTTCTTAGCTGTTACGCACTTGGCATATTGCTTAAAAAACATTCAGAGCCTTCTTTTTTGTGGTTTTACATTTACCTTTTCCACACTTTATTCTTGGCATATTCTTCATCTGGAGGTATCCTGAGCATCTTATTTCCCGTGCAGTTCTGTCCCATTGCTCTGGCTTCACAGATTCTTGTGATGTTGCTACAATATTTTCCCATGATTTTATTTAGTAGCACTTTTTGAAAGTACAACAGTGGATTCTTCACCTCTGTCTGCTCCTGCAAGACGGTGAATCTGGGTACATACTGGAAATTGTTATTGAGTGGTTCTTTGATGGTAACATTTTAAATTAGGTCTTGTAGACTACTCTGGACAAAGCCAGAAGTTTTCTCACGTGTTTGCTATTTTGTCTATTATTCAGTCACTTAGGTAGTCTGAAATTTTAATTTGAGCATCGTCTATTAGCGTAGCATTTTCTCAATATACTTGGGAGAGACAGTGACTGAAGTTCCCTTTATTGTTGTGGTTTCTGCCCTTGCAGCATTTCTGTTCTTGGTCAGCATGTCACTTTTATTGTTACAGTTCTAGTCAGGTGGTCAGTGAAGCTTTTTTAAGGTCAGAATTGTATTCCACTGGGATTCTCTGGTATTTGTTAATAGAGTTAGTTTATTTATCTGTGAGTTTGTGTTTCTTTTTTTTTTAGCAAAGGTAAATAGCACCGCCTTTCCAGTACTTCTCTGTGATTTGCATGTAATATGCTTCATTATTACTTTGTTACACTGACTGTGTTCTGTCAAGTTTCCAGATGTCATCTGAAAATTCTCCTTTAAAATTTGTCATTTCAATTCCCTAGCTTTAGCTGTTCATCATCTTCTTTATCTTCTACTTTTTCTATTAGTCCCCTCTTTAAAAGCTCTGATAGTGTCTTTTTATTTCCAATAGCCAACACTCTGTTAGTATAAAGATCATTGTTCCTGGTTTTCTGAGACTGTAATGAACAGAAACTCAGCTTCTTTGTGCCATTTTCTGTGCTACAGCTTAAGCCTCTGTCTCTCCGGTCCCCTGCTAAGCACGGAGAGGGGTTAAGAGGATGCTGCTGTCAGATGCCAGCACTTCACCTCCCTCTCACTGTTAGATGCCAGTACTTCACCTCCTCACCAGCCTCACTCTTGCCGCTGTACCTCCTCTCTTCTCTGCCCCAGCTAGCAGTTGGCCTTCGGCATGGCCCTAGAATTTATTTACACACATCGTGATTTTTACCAGGGAGGCAAGTGGCCGTGCAGTCTTTGCCTGCTGAGTTCTGCTGAGTCCCAGCGGACTATGTACATGGGTAGCTGAATGCCAGGCAGGGATTTCCTGCCTCTTCCTGTCGACTAGAATGGATCTTCCTTTATTTGGATGGTGATAGGACTGACTCAGTGTCTCTTTCAAAGGGAGTGATTTGAAAACAGGTGCCAGTCTCCCAGCTTGGTGTAGTGCTGCTTTTATCTCGTTGTCTACTTTTGATTCTTTTCAGATACAATAAACAAAAATATGAATTGCAAAAGACTGTGTGCTTTTCTCTTGTACTCTTTTTTAGTGCCACTTGTTTGATCCAGCTGCCTGTTAAATTCTGGCTACAGGCATTTTCAGTCACAGTTGTTCTCTCTCGCCTTCCCCAAGAAGATCCATTTGCTTTTAAATATTATTGTACATTAGAGGACAAATGTGCATGTCAGATCAGTAAATGGGAGGTATCAGGATTTAGCATGTAATGGTCTCTCTGAGCAAAGTTGGTGAGAAACATTCACCTAAAATGTTTTCACGTGAGAACGGCTGCTCCTGGTGGATAAATGGTAAACAGAACAAAGTTTAGTAACCAGTTCCCAACATATTTCAATTTCTGGTATTCACAGTCTTGCTTCCTCACATATAAAAAACCTGAATTGCCCAATCCTCAAGTCATCTTCCCTCTCTCCAGTAAACTGAAGATTGCTTAGAATCCCATGGGGCTCCTTTTGCCTGCCTTTGTGGTGGTTGCTCTCACTTCGGAGCAGCGTTCCTCTTCAATCATCTCCTTCTTTTTCTGTAACTTCTCAGGAGAACTCCAGCCTTCTCTCTCCCCCTTTTCCCACCACACCCACACACAGAGAGGGAACACCCAGTGTCGTGCCCTGTGGGTGAGGCACCACCCCGTAGGTGATCTGTAGTCGAATGTGCAGCACTGGCAAGCTCCGTGCACGTGTGTTAAGTCTCTGCCCTGAGCAGCACAGCTGTGGGAAAAGCATTGCTGCAGAGAGTTTGGGCAAGTCAGTGTGCTTACCTCAAAATACTGCAGAGAAAGGCTTAACTTCCACGCTGAATGGATTTGATTGTGTGCAGAAATGTTCCACTCTGTCGCAGCATGTTTGGCATATCACGTTGTGATTCTTTAAATTACTGTGATTATTTAACTTAGTAATGTCTTTTTAATTCATTAAAGAGACACAAGCCTTTTTTAGCAGTGCTTCCAGAGAAACATGGTATTGTTATTAAAAACTTGTTGATTTGCACATTCCTCATTTTGCATGCCAGATTTTGAGCAGCAAAGGTCTATGATGTGTTCTTTCACCTATATTTTTTATTTTTCTTCCTCAAGTGTCTTAGTTGCCTCAGTTACATTTCTGTTAGAGTTTAAAATGTACAGACAGAATGTGAAACTCAACAAAGTGTTGGCAAGAAGTTTAGATAGAGTAAGGTAACTGTCAGCTGGATATTGTGATAGTTATCCTAATATTATCTTTATTTCTGCCTGATACTCTGCTATGAAGATAACATGGTGTCATACTTAATGGCACTAATACCTTCTTAACTAAATCTTGTAGCTACAGTGGTTTGTGGTGTTTTGGGTTTCTTTTTATGTAGGAGAACGTGGGAAAAGTTTCCAGAGGATCTACAAGAGTGATGCCAGGTTTGTAAAATGAATTCTGTATTTTACAGTGGCAGGTGAAGGATATAAGATCTTCTGAGGAGAAAAATAAGAAATGACTGATCATGATCTGAAAGCTTCATGTGGAGAACAGATCATTTTCATAGAGTCACAGAATGGCCTAGGCTGGAAGGGACCTTAGAGATCATCTAGTCCAACCTCCCTGTCATGGGCAGGGACGCCGCTCAACTAGATCGGGCTACTCAAGGCTCCGTCCACCCTGGCCTTGAACCCCTCCAGGGAGGGGGCAGCCACAACATCTCTGGGCAATTTATTCCAAAGTCTTGCCGCCCTCGGACTGAAGAATTTCTTCCTAAGGTCTAATCTAAATCTATTCTCCTTCAACCTAAACCCATTTCCCCTTGTCCTATCAGTGGACACTCTTGTAAAAAGTCCCTCCCCAGTCTTCCTGTAGGTTCCCTTCAGGTACTGGAAGGCAGCTGTGAGGTCCAGCCCCTGGATCATCCTTATGGCCTCCT
>NW_009695248.1:0-472 GCF_000703405.1 Apaloderma vittatum | reverse complement strand
AAGACCTTCTCTGTGAAATTGTTGTCTTTTCGCAACTGTTGATGTGGAAAGAGGAGTCACAGAAAAAAAATAATTATTTCAAAACATGATGGTGATGAGTGACATGCCAAAAATACTTGAAATGTTCCCCACAGGGCTGTGTCTCTCTGGCAAGGAGTCTGTCCTGAGGAGGGGATCCAGCCTGTCCACTCTCTGGAGAGGGAATCCAGCAAAGTCCATGTCACCTGGGGACACAACAGGTGGCTTCTGCAAGACCACGCTTCACCTGAACCCCTTCAGACCTGTCCTTATGGATGGGGCATCAAGCAACCATCTGTATACCGGGCACTGTCCAGAAGGGCAATTACAGGTGCAGACTGCTGTGCTGCAGGTGTTTATATGTAGGGAGGCTATCCATTATTTTTCTTTTTCAAATTCAAATAGTAAAATTCATACAGTAATCCCATGAAGTCCTGAAGAATTATTTATAGAT
>NW_009695247.1:29796-33362 GCF_000703405.1 Apaloderma vittatum | reverse complement strand
CACTAGCAGGGCTCCATCCGCATTTTGTCCAAGAAAAAGGAAATAAATGCCCATGTCACTGTCACAGTCTCTGGATGCTGCTTTCTACCTCTTCTCCTGGTGCCCCAGTGCCCCACCTTGGGAGGCCCCAGTCAGCTAGCAGGCATGGCCATGGGCCCCTCAGCCCCAGGGCCATGTTGGAAATCCTGCTGCAGCCACGCAGCTGGGCAGCTGCCTCCGTGCTGGCAGGTGTCAAGCTGAGCGAGGCCATGGCTGTCTGCTGGGGGGTCACCACGTGTCTGCGGACTATTGCTGGCAGCTCCCAGTGCTTGTCCCGTTGTCCAGGTTGTTGATGATCTATTGAACAAACCAGACCCAGGACTGACCCCTGGGGAACACCACTTGTTATGGACCTCTAACTAGACCCTCTGCCATTAATTACAACCCTCTGAGCTCTACCTTTCAGCTAATTTTCAATCCGTTCCACTGTCCATTCGTCTAATCCACACTTCCTAAGATTGTTTGTGAGGATGTTGTGGGAGAAGGTGTAGAAAGCTTTTCTGAAATCAAGGTAGACAATATCCACTGCTCTCCCCTCATCTACCCCATCTACCTATGGCATCACAGAAGGCTATCAGATTCATCAGACATAGATTTCCCTTGGTGAATCCATGCTGACTACTCCTGATAACCTTTCCTCCACATCCTTTGAGATGACGCCCAGAACGAGTTGTTCCATCATCTTTCCAGGGATGGAGTCAAGGCTGAGTAGCCTGTAGTTTCCTGGACCTTCCTTTTTGCCCTCTTGGAAGACTGAAGTTACACTGGCTTTCCTCCGATTTTCATGCACCTAGCCTGTTCTCCAGGACCTTTCAAAGATGATGGAGAGTGGCCCAGCAATGACTTCTGCCAGCTCCCTCAGCACATGTGGGTGCATGCCCTAAGGACCCACTGACTTGTGGATATCCAGTTTACTTAAGTGATCTCTAACTTGATCCTCCTCAACCATGGGAAGTCTTCCTTCCTTCAAACTCTGTTACTTCTAAAGTCTGGGACTCCTGAGAGCTGGCATGAGCAGTAAAGACTGAAGCAAAGAAAGCATCCAGTAACTCCGCCTCCTCTGCATCCTCTGTCGCCAAGCACCCTGCCTCATTCAACAGCAGGCCCACATTCACAAAGTTAATCTCAGTAGTGACAGAGTATAGCACACATGTTAAAAAGAGAGCATCCTCTGTATCCTCCTACATCGGCCAAATCTTGACCCAGGATAAAGCCCGCATTTACCATTTGCTCTTACTGTGAAACTGGCTTTCTCACTCTATTTTTTATGTGTTCTTGTATGCACTGGAAACAATTTGTTGGACCCTGTTCCCAAAGTAATAATGTAAAATTTCAATTGACTTCAAAGGAAAATGATTATCTGTGTTTATCATTAGGACAAAATATTTTAAAACATAAATAAACTTCAAGGCTACTGTATGGAATCATCCAAGCATCACATTAAGAAATGGTTGAAAACCTAAGTTTCCAGCTGTTCATTATGATCTGCTACCTAGAGTTTATTGTTTTTACAGCTCTCATGTGAAGTGGAAAGGTCTGTGAATATGCAAAAGCATGCCAGAGAAAGGCTAACCAAGGCAGTTCAAGCAAGCTTTAGTGAGAGCTGAAGTGAAGAAGGCTGTCTTCACATGGGCTCTGCTATGAGACTATAACATTGGTTCATCCATTTTCAAAATGAACAGTTGTCTTTTGCCTGGTTTGCAACAAATGGAAGTATCTTCAAGGGAACACAGAAGCAGCAGCAAATCCCTTCTCTAGCATGACTTTTTCTCAGGGAGGGACCACAAAGAAGCTGACCTCACCAGCTTCAAAGCTGTGATGTGCTCCCTGAGCACTAAATAACCTTAATGAGGTGAAGATTGCACAGCCCACAGACAGAGTAACTCTGTCAGTTGCAGGTGAAATTAGGATAATTTTTTGTCCTAGAGGTAATTACAGATGTACTATTTTGGAAAGCTTCCATGCAAAGAAACACACGCTATGTGAGATCAGGTATATAAAAGCTCCTACACCATAAGACAGTCAGACATTTGACATTACTGAGATTTGACATTACTGACCCAAGATACTTCAGAAAATAAAAACCATAGTGCAGTTAGGCATAATACTTACCTTCCTGATTGTGGCATATGGCCTTAAAGTCCTCATTACCTTCAATAATGCCATAAAGAAAAGGGAGCCCCAGATTGTGCAGGAAACGATTGCAAAAGATGACCATTATTTCAGTTAATAGCTGCACTGGCCTGCTAGAATTAGAGATGTGTACTTCTCCCTAATACTGCCCACATACCGATTAATTAGTTTTTGTGCATGAAGTATGTCAGTGCATCTGTATCACCTGTGCACAGAAGTGCTTATAAAATTAATCTAAGCAGCTACAATATGGCCTGCCCCTCCATATGGCTCTGCCAGAACTTCTACTTCCAACATTTTTTCTAACGCACGTGTCAGCTGAGCTGTACATCCATCACACAAACATTAAAAAAAGAACAATGAAAAACACTGGCATAAATTTTCTGCTGGTTTATGCTGATATACAGTTATTTGAACCTCAGTTGGATTTTGTGTGCCCATAACTCTGCTTTGACTGTGCCTTAACTTTGAGTGCCTTTCTTGGCTCTGCTCAGGCATCACCTCTGTATGACTCTGATGACTAAAAGTTAGATCCTGATGACTGTAAACTGCACCCCAGGGACTGTCCCGGGAGGCATGGTGACTCAGCGATGTCTGACGCAGACTGCCTCCCTGCTTCCTCCTGGCTGTGGGCGTGCAGGTACTCACTGCTGGCCGAACACATCCACACATCCTTCAGCTATGACGTGCCCATCCCACACAGCCATGCTGTGAACGGTGAGTAGCAGGAGTGGGGCCAGATCTTCACTTCCTTCATGCCTCTGCCTGCTTGCAGGAAGTGGGTTTGAAGTCCTATTCCTCTGTAGTTAGACCCCTTCACATCATCTGTGGAGGTGAATAGGTATGTGGGCATTTAACTCTTCGTTCTGAGGTTTGCTAGTGGTTCTAGCCAACACTTGGCTAAGCTGTGGCAGATAAAACCCATATCACTCTTTCATGTGAGTCCATTGCAGGCACAGCTTATGTCCTTCAGAAATGTGATTTAACTCTAGCAGTGGAGCAGCCTCTTTTCCTTGTGTGGGTGAATTCTTCACACAGAATCACAGAATGTTTAGGGTTGGAAAGGACCTCAGAACATCATCTAGTCCAACCCCCCTGCCAGAGCAGGGTCAGCCAGAGCAGGTCACACAGGAACACGTCCAGGCGGGGTTTGAAAGTCTCCAGAGCAGGAGACTCCACACCCTCCCTGGGCGGCCTGTGCCAGTGCTGTGGTACCCTCACAGGCAAAAAGTTTTTTCTAGTATTTTTGTATTTTTGTGGAACCTCCTGTGTTCCAGCTTGTAACCATTGCCCCTTGTCCTGTCACTGGACATCCCTGAGAAGAGCCTGGCTCCGTCCTCCTGACACTCCCCCTTGACATATTTATAAACATGAATGAGGTCACCCCTCAGCCT
>NW_009695247.1:680-29739 GCF_000703405.1 Apaloderma vittatum | reverse complement strand
CGCCCCCCCATCATCTCTGTGGCTGCGCTGGACTCTCTCCAGCAGTTCCCTGTCTCTCTTGAGCTGAGGGGCCCAGAACTGGACACAACATTCCAGATGCGGCCTCACCACGGCAGAGCAGAGGGACAGGAAGACCTCTCTCAACCTACTCGCTACTCCCCTTCTAACACACTCCAGGATAACATTGGCCTTCTTGGCCACGAGGGCACATTGCTGGCTCATGGCCATCCTGCTGCCCACCAGCACCCCCAGGGCCCTTTCCCCTGTGCTGCTCTCCAGCAGGTCAGTCCCAAACCTGTACCGGCTCATGGGGTTATTCTTTACCAGGTGCAAAATTCTACACTTGCTCTTGTTAAACTTCATAAGATTTCTCCCCACCCAGCCCTCCAGCCTGTCTAAGTCTCTCTGGATGGCAGCACAGCCTGCTGGTGTGTCAGCCACTCCTCCCAGTTTGTGTCATCAGCAAACTTGCTGACAGTGCTCTCTAATCCCTCATCCAGGTCACTGGTGATTATATTGAACAGCACTGGCCCCAGCACTGACCCCTGAGGGACCGCACTAGACACAGGCCTCCAACTGGACTCTGCCCCACTGACCACAACTCCGTGACTTCTTCCCTTCAACCACTTAGCGACCCACCTCACTACTTGGCCATCCAGACCACACTTCCTCAGTTTACCTATGAGGATGCTGTGGCAGACGGTGTCACATGCCTTGCTGATATCCAGATAGACCACATCCACTGCATGGGCACCATCCAACCACCTGGTTATGTCTTCATAAAAGGCTCTTAGGCTGGTCAAACATGACTTCCCCTTGGCAAAGCCATGCTGACTGCTCCTAATAACCTTCTTATCCTTGATATGCCTAGAGACAGTGCCAAGGATAAGTTTTTCCATCACCTTTCCAGGGATGGATGTGAATTCTTTGCCAAAGTAGCCTCTGTGGCAACACTGGTTAGGCTTTGATGCATATGTCATCTCTTAGCTCATCATCCAGCTTTAAATAGCAGTTAAAAATTAGGTCTATGCGTGTTACCTGGAAAAGAGGAGATTTATATGTCTTCTTTATATAGCCATATTCCAAAATAATTAGAGAGGCTTGAGCTAAGAAGGTGACACCTTAAAAAAGACTTGAATTCAGTAGCTACTGTAAAATATTTGAAGTGCAGCTAAAGAGCTAGTTGAAAGTTTATACCTAGGATTTCAGTCATTCTCATTATAAGTCTCATTACACAATGTAATTAAGAGGAGTAAAATAAAACCTCTGAATCAAAGGACTTTATCTTCCAGTTTAGTGAAGGGATAATGCTTTGGTATCCGTGTATGGCATTCATCTTATTGTAGACAAGAAACATGCAATATTTTAGAAGTATTTCTACTAAAAACACTCAAATGAGATGGGAAAACTACTTAGAGATAATAGGCTAAAGACTTGATAAAGAAAGAGGCCAGGGAGTTGAAATACTGAAGACCTCATCTGGTGCTTGGGTTTCTATGTAGGTGAGCAGTTAATGGGGAGAGCTCACACCTCATCATGAGGTTGAACTATCTTTAATGCCAAAAGAAACATCACCCAGAGCTTGTGGAGGAAATTCTACGTTGATCCTACTACAGGTTGAGTATTTGGGCAAACCTAAGCAGGAGGGTAGTGCAATCACAGTGAGTAGTTCTGGTATGGTCATGTCTGCAAAGAGAAGGGGAAGATTTCCCAAAAAGCCATTTCCAGGAGAATTCTCTGGGACTCAAGCAAATACAGAGGTGCATCCTGAGACATCACAACTCAAATACCTGGACTTCTCCCTGCTTAAGAAAATGACTATGCTAAAGCTTGGAACAATGCATAAGAACAGTTTTAAATTTTAATGATTTCAGAGAATTCTCAAACAATTATAGAAAGCAGAAGGAAAGCAACAGAAGACCATGATTTTCCCTAGAGTTAATCAGCCTGGATTAAACGAAATGGGAAGAGGTTTAGGAACCTAAAAGCCCACATGGATATAATGAACTGTTTAACCAGTCTGTGAGCCCTAAAAACCCACCACTGTGCTTCTAAAAATGTCTTCCGTTTTCTGATTTAATAAGAGTAGATCTATTTAACAAGATCATCTTCTTTTTCTAAGCAATTAATATAGATATTTGGATGAAGAAATGGGAAAGGCTATGCTTTGGTAACTGATTTGTCTTTTTACTATAATGCATTATCAAAATCATCTGAGTTTAACAGGCTTTAGCAAACTGTCAAAAGCTGTTAGCAGTGTGAAACCCTGCAGCCATAAAGAAGCTTTGTGTGTTGATAGTCCTGCCATGAAGAAAAAGCAGAGGGCTGGAGGAAACAATGCACTGCATAGACATACTGTGGGCCGCTGTAGGAATGTTCACAGTGGGCCTGTGATTGGGATTATGTGCAAAATTAAGAGCTGTACATTCTGAGATCACATGGTTGAGGATCATTTCTTGGCAGTCCTAAAAGAAGATATACCACATTTTATGGATTTAGGTAGGAGCTAAAAGGCAAAAATATTGCTGGAGAATGCATTATGCCACTGGAGTGTCTCAGCTGCTAAATGAAGAGTCATCAAAAGAAGTAATTCTCAGTGCCCTAGTTGGAAAGTACTTAAAATCACTGCCTTTGGAGAGATTCTAAAGAAGCCTTTTTCAACAAGCATGTAGGAAAACTATTTACACTGCAACAGATTGTATTATTCCATGACTCAACTGAATTGTGGAAAGAAAGGCTGACTGGGAGAATAAAGATTGGCAGAATAACAAAATAAATATAAATTGAAGTGTGAGCAAGCAGGGCAAAGTGCTATCCTGTGTGGGTGTACATATTGATGGCCTGAACGTGCTGCTTACTGTTGTTGTCAAAAAGGTCCTAGTTAAAAAAATGGCAGGAGAGAAGCGAGGGATTTCAAAAGCTCTTGGCAAAGTGCTACTGACTCAGTGGGAACTGAATAACTTCAAACCCATTTGAAAGGCAGCAGTAAGTACTCCTTTATCTTTGGTATTATTAACAGCTGTGTCATAGACCTCTGAGTGAAGTTAGCCTCATGATGATAACTTTTTATATAAAACAGAGAAAATAATAGCTACACATGGGAAAGAAAACTACAACAAGCAGCAAACTAGAATACACAGTATGTCTGGCTACTTTGGTGTGATTATTTTTTCAGCTAATATTCTCATTAAGGGAAATTTCTCGTTATCTCTCTATGTCAGTAAGGAACTGGAAAGAAAGAAAAGAAAGTAGTCTTGCCATGAATTGACGCTCTGCATGGTATCTTCTCTGATGTCCTGGACCACAACAGAAGATGACAAAGCCTATAGAAATAGAGACATGTTGGTTCCCTGTGAAAGGATCTTTGCACCATGAAAAGAGAAAGAAAAGGACGAAGCTTGCAATCCTTAGACTAACATAAGCCATTCAATAGCTTTCAGCCTTTGTATTCCTCTACAGAGAAGAGCAAGGAGGGAGATGAGGAAAGAATAATATTAAGTATTCCTTAAGCTTCACATAGTTCTTTTAGAAGATTTTCCTGATGAGAGTTGGACATATTCAACCATTCTGCCTCTGTGTGTACCTGCACCCTCATTTCTCACCCACTTCCATTAACTTTTGACGTTGTTATCCAACGGCAGTCCAGTCTAAGAGAGAGGGAAGAGTCAAAGATACTGGTTCCTTTAAGATATATGAAAGAATGTGGCTGGGCAGAAGAGGGAGACCCAGTTAGTAGTCTGGTCTTTCTCATCTCTTCTTCCAAAGGAAAAGGCCCTGTCCTTTTACTGTCAAACAAAAAATCCTTCTGAAATGGACTGGAAACCAGTTTTAAGTCTTTCTGCTACACAGATGGCTACTTTTATTTCTTAGTTACATTCTGACCAAAGAAGGAACTGGGTGCCAAGATGTATTTTCTAAATTTGCCTATAAGTATGGAACTGAGTTAAAACACATTAAGCTGGAGTCAGCAGCAGTACATGCATTCTCATCATTAAGAACAGGGATAATTGCTTTGAAATGTTGTGTCAGGTTCAGTTTTAGAGAGATGCTTCCAGTTCAAACTCTCTTTAACCTTTCTCAACATTCTGCAGGGTCTAATAACTGGACAACAAGTCCAGGAAATGGAAGGTCTGGAAATCTCATTTCCTACTGATTTAAACAACAAGCTGAGAGGCACTTGGAGAAAAAATGTATCCTCGGGTACAAATAATGCAGATTTACTACGGGGGTTTTTTTTTGTGATATCACATTTTATTCCTTTTTATATTTTTTCCTTCTCTTTCATTGTAAAGGTTAGATCACGTATTCCTGTGCTGTTCTCATTCTCCTCTGATTCTACGCTTCTGTTTATCCCATTTCATTCTGTCTTCCCAGTTTTCCTGATGAATTCTTCCACTTTTATTTTGAGGTTTCTGGGAAAAGAAAAGAAAAAAAGATGAAAATAAAAGCCTAAGAAACTCAGAAAATATCAAGTCATCTTGTATCTATTTGATACAACTGTGCCTTACTCCCAGTACAGTGACAAATACATTTGTGCAGCAAACTTTCTCCAGGTAATTGTGTACTGGAATAGATTTTAGTTTAGATTGTTGATTGGAATAATTTCCTCTAACTTCACTACTCTGTGTTAACCTTGTGTTGATAATTGGTCATACTGAGTCTAAATAAACAACTTGCTGCCTCACTTATCTGGCATTATTGGACTGGCCCTTTCTGCCTGGGAAATGCTTTTGTTATTTACACAGCACCTTTTCTGGCTATGATGAAGAAGTGGAGTTGACATCCCATTAAAATATGCTGTCTATCTCTCTAGTTAGCTGTCAACTGTATCACAATGTCACGACATCAGGCTAAACAGAATGTGTAGTTGCTGTTTGGCTGACTAATTAGTATTTGTGATAAAATTTCGTAAAATATAAGAAATTACTAATGTTTACAAATGTCCATAATGACATGTTGCTTTGTGCACGAGCAGAAAAACTCTTTGTAAGGAAAACTTTTTAAGGAAAACTGCTCCTTAAAAGGAAATTTACTTATATATTGCATTTTGATACTTCAGTGGATTTTTTTCTTTCATCCGAGACCCAGAAGAACACTGGTCAAATTCAGAAAAAAATGAACCAAAAACCAAAATTCAAGGGATAAGGTCTTTGCTTAACAGTTAAAAATGAGGCTTCCTCTAGTCAAGACATTTATTACGGGAATAGTTTAAAAGTGTCAAATGCCTCTCTTTATTATGTGACTAATAAACTAAACCATTGCTGTGCTAAAGCAACTCTTTTAGAGAAGAACTCATGTCAGACATGGAACATGACAAAATTCCAGGCCAATTTTAAGACAATCATTAGGTTATAATATACACCAGTACTAACCTGAGCTGTTAATTGGCTCACAACTTACCCATTGGCTAAATCTAAGATTTTTAAAGGTAAGTGGGTGCTTAACGTTCATATCTAGCTGATGGGTAGTTGTAGGGAAGTTAGACGTGTTTGTGGTTTTGCAAAATAAAACATACAACGATCTAGTATTAACAGACCTAAAGTGAATTTCACTGTTAACTGAAATACTGTTTAGTAATGCCAGCGTGACTGTGTTCCTTATGCTAGAATGATAGTTTTCCAAACAGACGCAAGCTCCAAATCCTCCTAATAGTTATAATTTTTCATATATCCAAATAAATATGGCACATAACAGTTATTTGTTTATGAAGCATGATTAGGCTACTAACATATGCAGCTCAGTTCACACAGGCAAAGAATCAAATGATGCATTAAGGGGAGCAGATCATAAACCAGACTGCTCTCCACACAAATACAATATAAATGCCACAGTAAAGACTTGTGGCAAAGAGGCTTCAGGCTATTCTTTAGTACATAATTTGGTTTTATACATGTATAGTGGAGATAGAGAGACTGTTCTTAATAATAGACTAGATTTGTGATTGGGCAAAGAGCAACAATATTAAGTGAAGCTTTTTGAACACAGGCCATCAACTGCCTGTAGAAGGGAAAGCTTGTGTGAAGATGAACCACACCCTTTTACCTTGGAAGTGAAACTAGCTAAAATTTAAGAAAAACACGTTACAAGAGGAATGATTATCGAAATAATTCAGAATTGCTTCTCCAAGTCTTAATTTCTGTCAATCAAAAGTACTTTGTCCAAAGAATCTGTCATGTTCAAAGTAGAAAACAAAGATAGAGTTGCCTTAAATCTTATTCTGAAACAAACAAAAAAAGAAAAACAAAAAAAAGGAGAAAAATTCCCAAATATTCCACCTTCCCAATTTTTTGGCACTGAGGTCAATCCACTACATTTGCTAATATTATTAATTTAATTTGCACTAATAGTAATAATTTCACAATGCTGTATTAGTGAATCAGTACTGTTTGTGAGTTCCTTTGATGTGATATCACAAGTGGTGGATGAAAATGTTATTACTTCAGATTAAAAGCTGAATCATTTCTTCCTTGACCTCTTGTGAAGTTTAAATTGCACACATACACCTTGCATAATTTGCTGCCCTACTATAATTTTTCCTCAAAGTAGTCTGACTCCTACCTTTTTGATTTTTTACAGGATATATCTACATTCTTTTAACACCCCTGAAGACTGGTACTGTGTTATATAACAGGAACCTGCAAAAAACCGCAGCAATATATTACACAGGATCAACTGTTGGAATCCTGCTTTCACACAGGAAGACCATTACTGTACTATGGGCATAAAAAGCAAGTCACGCTACTTTTAAATATGAATTATTGTCTCTGGATATACTACCCACTGTGAGAAAGAACTAGTATTTAACACTTGACATCAGTTAATGCATTATCTTCTGCATCTGAAAATGATTACTTAAAATGCTCATCTAATAATTACCTGTTGGTATGCTTATCACTTTTGTGTTCAAATCTCACATATTTCATTGCATCATTTGAGCTTGAGATCTGTGAAGGAGTAATAAGAATATCATCATAATTGAACTAAAAAACTAATACAAGAAAAATGTGCAATTTTTGTAAGTTACGTCTGTATTAATGCACAAAGCTCAAGGAAATGTGAAAGAATTGGAAGTCTTCACACATGACACAGCTATATGGGTGCTACTACTGAGATTTGCTAGCAAGATACACATGACTGAAGTGTTGAAATTACCAGTGGACGCTTATTAGCAAAATGGTAAAACAGGGACAGTGGTGGTATATTATTGATTTTATCAATTTTTGTTTTCTTTAGAGTTCAGATTATGGAGTCTAGTAAATGACTGGATAAAGCACCTGTAGAAAACCTTTTAAAAACTGCCAGTCAATTCAGAATTAAGATCCAGCACATTAAAATGCTCATGCCTTTTCTAAGGCACCAGAAGAAAATCGTCGTTATCCAGGAGAAGTACAGGTACCACAATGCATGCTAGAGAATTTGAGTTGCCGCACCACTAATGCACCTTTGGATTTTCTATAGTTTCCAGAATTTCCATTTCCTCTAGCACCAAACTAATGCAAAAAAGGGACCAGTGCTGTGTGACAGGTCATTTTGGTAATGCTTGCATAAATTTAATCAATAAATAAGCAGTAGGAGTCTGCAAATGATTAATGACCTTGTAATATCTTCTGTGCATATTGGACACATACTCATCTATTAATGTATGTGCTTAATACTATGATATTGACAGTGTTCCCAACAAAAAATTATTCCAGGGAGACATTTCTACAAAAATGTAAATAAAACATAGTTATGTTACAATACTTTGTAACTGAAAAAAAAATAAAGAAGCTAAAATTCCTTATTTTTGAAAAAAACTGCCTACTTGTATCAAATATAGCTTATTAAACCAAAAAAATTCTTGAAGCATGTGTGCAGTTCAAAACCGAATCAAGAAAACATTTCAGGATAAGCTTAACTTCCTGCTCTTCTGTATGTTAAGATGGCCTTACCTATTTCTACAGACTTTATTTTTCATTTGAATGAATTTTTTTCCCAGGGAAAAAAAATGTGATAAGGGCTAGCAAAGATAATCCTACTACAAAAGACCAGCTAAGCAGCAGATGGATGCTGTCACACAAGCTGTAGTGCCCCATGGGAACACAGCTCAGAGGTAATGGGATCTATGGGGCAGCTAAAACACAGCTTCTGCATGGACTGAACATACAATTTCCAGTTTCTGGAGAAATGAGGAGGGCAAAATTTTTGGGAAAACTTACAGTTCTTTGTCTTACAGTTTTATTAGAAATACTAGTGAGAAAACAATCCAAACATCTATATATGCACAGGAAATTATTTACTGGATACAACATATGCTGTCTATTTTAACAGGTCCCAAATATGCAGCTAATCTCCTAGAAACTGTATTTAGCTTCACATGGGGATTGTTACTAATCATGAATTGGAAAGATATTAATTTCTAGGCCATGGGAAGAACAGGAAAAATAACAAGGAGATGGGGGAAGTTCATGTACAGGAAACTAGTTGTTCAAGTGTTGTCTCCAAGCAACATCATCTGGGAGGCATTTTCTGTTCAAATCAGTCTATTTTTTTGTTATTAGAGAACGTAAATAAGTCCATACAAGACACCACCTACAAGCAGGTGAAATCAGGCTTGAAGTCCCATGGGCCTCACTGGGATCAGGTGGGGTGAGGAAGAAGACAAACACTAGTGAATTCAACCAGCAGTGTCCTAGGAGGGTGGCAGAGATGGGGACCCTGCATCCTGATCTTCCTTTCCTGCTGCCTTCAATAATAACTATCTCCTGCCACAACAAAACCAAGCTGATGAGTCACGACTGTGTTGTAGACATTTTGCCCTGCTTAGCTGCATCTCATCAAATCTCAACTGATGGTAATTTATGGCAAATATGCTGTTAGCTTGAATAGGAACAGCAGGAACAAATGAGTGGCTTGGACATGTGCCCAGCTCTGTATAGTGCATACATTAGGGCAGAGGGAACATGCTTAGTCATCTCTTCATGTTTCCAACATGGCTAGTACATTTGCACATGCAAATACTATGGCTGATATGAAAACCTCCCAAAGCTTTGTTCTAAGTGTTTTATAAATCAGATCACTGGGAAAACACTCTAACAAAATTATTGCTAATAAAATTATTGCAAAGTATATTTTCCTGAAAAGTCACAAGATTAGCCCTCTTCTTCCTTCACATCTCAAAAATAATTGTCAGCATTTAGTGAGGGATGTCATGGGACAAAACTACACTGTGGCAGAGAAAGTAGTACAGACTACAAAATTCTGTGGCTGCCACTTAGGGAGGGTCAGATCTGTGTCTGATTTACTAGGAATACTTTGGAAAGAGGCAACAACCCATTTTAAATGGTCCATGCCATATCGCATAGCACATAAGGCAGTACATACTTTGTAAATTGCAAATAATATGGATGGAGAACTAAAGTAAAGGACCAATTCCTATATGAATTCCTAAGAGGAAACCCAATGTCTGTAGGGCTCTCAGCCCAGCACAGGGTAGAGGAGACCACTGAGCCACAATAAAGCCTTAATTTAACTTCGCTTATGTTACATAACAAATAAAGCAAATAGCTTTAGCATTGTCTGTGATGAAAGACTGATAACCTAATGTACCACTGGCCCAGCCTAACTATAAAGCTTTAGGATACTTGTAAGACCACAGTGACATTGCTACCATGCATTGTCATGAAGAGGTTTATTGTCCTGCTTATTTAACATGAATTGTAGAGCTGAGGACAAAAAGTGCAATAATGGCATGGTTAGGATGACTAGGTCAATGGTGAAAGCAGCAGCTTCAGGGAATGGTCTCCTCTAGGAAAGAGCTGCAGGATGAAGATATGTTAATAGGAGAATGCTGTGGCTTTTGGATTGGATCAGCAAGTGACAAGTAATGACGAATCTGTCCAGAAAACAGAGGAAGTGAAGCCCAGAGGGCCACAGGCCACGGTGTCCTAAGCAGCTAATTGGACAACCCAAGCATGGCAAGGGGGGATCAGCAGAAAAATGCCAACATTGATGACACCGAGTCATAAGCATCAGCTCCTATGGTGGCCATCCTCTTTTCCACACCATTCCACATCATTCTGATGACATGCAGCACCCTGAGGACCCATGCCATCAGTGTAAATGTTCAGGGACAAAAGCAGGGTCTTGCACATCTTGTAGCACCTGGACATTACAGGAATTTGGGAGCAGCCATCCTAACTATGACAGTGTACTGCTATCTCATCTATGACTGCATGCTGCTAGGCTCCTTGTAATTACCTACTGCCATCATCAGGATTATCTCATAGTTATCTTACAGCTGAATACTGCTGAACTGTAACTGTAACAGCTATTGTTGTGCTTGCATTATTATATTTATATACTACAGTTGCAGAAAGTATCACACAGCACATGCTATTAAACATCTTTATAGAGACCTGATGTAGTCACAGTCTCTTTTTTTTGTTAGCTAATAGGTCTGCATGCTCCTGCCTCTCTGCCGCCAGAGCTCCTTTTTCTACCCCTACAACATGCTTAATTTCCAAGATAAGCCATGTAAAAATTTCTGCTTGTGCCTCCTCCATCCACCCCTAGAGGCAAATGTAAATTATACTCCTTTTACTGTGTCAGCAAGTGCGGTGACATTTCAACATGCCAGAGTGGGCAGATGGTTTGTAAACAAGGTCTGCCTGTCCAAAATGCCCCAGGTGGCCTAAGAAGGGAGATGTAAACCCATCAAACAAATCCCCCAAAAGTTAATTTATGAAGTGATCTATGATTTTATGAAGTGAAAAGACTAATAGAAGAAGGTGTGCTGTGAATATCAGGGATGGACCTACTGTTTTGTTTCAAGGCGTGTTAAATTTACCAATTAATTCTAAGTAACTAGAGAAGCCTATTCTGATGGAGGAGTTGCAAATACTGACAGGAACACAACTCTCAGATACTTCTTCTCTGGACAAGTGTGTTACTTACGTTAATTTATGAAGAGAGCCTCTTGATGCATAAAGATAGCTTAAGATTTGCAACAATACGAAAAATTTTCTCTGTTCCAGGTAGAAATTTTAACAGTCACAGGGGTTTGACTAAATGACTCTTAACCTAACTATCTTCTGGAATAGCTGTTTGGGGGCTAGTACATTGGCCCTGTGGCAAAGCTCACTGACTAGTAGGCAGAGACTTTTTTTTACACCAATGTACAGGTCTGACTCTAGTAACAAAATTGTCATAGCTGAGTGTTCAGCCTGACTGAGAGACATTAAAACCCAAGTACATCTGGATGGAAGCATTTCCATTCCAGCACTGTCACAGATCAGAAGGGAAGGGATCTGTAAAGCTAACCACAGACTGTTTTATGGAATAATACCAACATTTGAATTGTTCCACGACTAAATCTCTGGCACTTGGCATGAAATTTTGGCTCCATCTTCAACATGCGAATGACTAATGAGGTGGTGAAAATACCAGCAGCCCCTCATTCTCTGACTTTCATGGAGAAGAGACAATTTGGCATTTGGGGATGCTCTCCTCTTAAAATAATAAAGAAAGGAGCAACATTTTCTGGGTGTTTTGAGTGCTTGAGAAGTCTGTCTCATGGCAAACATGGAAAATCCCCAACTTAGCAAGTGTTCCTTTGCATTTCTCCTGGATACATAAGATGTCCTGTTAGAAGTTAAGCAGTCTTTCCAGTTCCTCAGAGAACACTGAAGGACTCAGTTAAGCTTCATTTAGGATTCACTGCATGCTTATGGCTTAAGACACAAATAATCATGCACCAGATGCTGCAACTGTAGTAATTCCCACCTGAAGAATTCTCACCCAGAGATAAAGGACACCAAAAATTAATACAAAGGAATCTTGAAAATACAAAGCAGGAAGCAGTCAGCCTACAGAAGAAAAAAATATATTAAAAAAAAAAAAAAGGGAAAGATTCCAAGCCATTTGGAGCTGGATATTAAGTCGGTTCTTTCCAGACAGATTAAAAAAAAGAATCAAACCACAAACATTTTAGATATGATTATTGTTTCATCTTGATTATTGTTTCATCTTGCAAATGTATCTGCATGCTCAGAACTCATCTACTCTTCATCATGACCCCAGCATCCCTAAGAAAAGATCCCACTCTTCACCTGTATCCTAGCTGTGTCTGCTACAGCGAGGGGAGGGAGGCTTGGCAATACAGTCAGCAGCTGCAAAATAGAGCGTGACTTCACCGCTCCATGTCCATCTTTCCAAGTGCCAGAGCACAGCAATGCCATGGCTGTATCTACTTTCTCCCAGCAAACTGTCACCTTCAGGGGTGAGCGGCAAAAATGAATGGGGCACACGGTAAAGAGAAGCTAAGCTAAAGTGTTTAAAAGCAACAGTAAGGACCTTTTGATCTGTAAAAAGGTTATTTTCAAACTGTGATGGCTGAAGGTCTATGAACTGGTGATACTAAGTATCCATCTTGAATGTTGAAATGTTGATACCCTACATTTTAGAGCTAGCTGTGCTGGCAGCGCTGTGCTGCAGAATTAAGACTTTCATCCTTGAGCTCTTTTCTAAACAAGTACATAGCTCTTGCTTGCTAATAATGAAAGGAGACCCTGATCAGTCAAGTACAGCTCATCTTGGGAGTTTGTCCGTGAGAATGGGCACATAAGAAAGACACTTCTTGCACACAAGATGTACATGGGAGTGAACTGGAGAGTGTGATCAAAACAGACCTGGGAAAATCTGTTCTCCTTGTGTGATAAGAGAGTGATTGAAGGAGAACATGGGCTAGTAACAACCCTGGCTGCATAGTCTAGTCTCCTGTTTGTAACCCATAAATAGTGCTTCTTGCTAAGAAGTATAAATAAGTGTGCTGCTTGCAATAAAGTTGATTTCAATCCACCTCATCGGAGTCCGTGCATCAATATGCCACATTGGAAGTGTTAGACAGTCTCCTGTTTACAAAATATATGTCTCATAACACCCAATATACGGCTGCACATTTGCCAAATGCCTTCTTCCATGTATGTCTAAATTTTAGTGATCTTTACTTATGCAACAGTTCCCCTCCATTACATATCATAAATTATGCTCTTGTGAGACCCCGCCTGGAATACTGCATCCAGTTCTGGTGTCCCCACCATAAAAGGGACATGGATCTGTTGGAACAAGTTCAGAGGAGGCCACAAAGATGATCCAGCGGCTGAAGCACCTCTGCTACGAGGACAGGCTGCGGGAGCTGGGATTGTTCAGTCTGGAAAAGAGAAGACTTTGGGGTTACCTAATATTTGCCTTCCAATACCTGAAGGGAACCTACAGGAAGGCTGGGGAGGGACTTTTTACAAGAGTGTCCAGTGATAGGACAAGGGGAAATGGGTTTAACTTGAAGGAGAATAGATTTAGATTAGAGCTTAGGAAGAAATTCTTCAGTACGAGGGTGGCAAGACTTTGGAATAAATTGCCCAGAGATGTGTGGCTGCCCCATCCCTGGAGGTGTTCAAGGGCAAGTTGGATGGAGCCTTGAGTATCATGATCTGGTTGAGAGGCGTCCCTGCCCATGACAGGGAGGTTGGATTAGATGATCTCTAAGGTCCCTTCCAGCCTAGGCCATTCTATGATTCTATGATTCTATGATTCTATGATTCTATGATTCTATGATTCTATGATTCTATGATTCTATGATTCTATGATTCTATGATTCTATGATTCTATGATTCTATGATTCTATGATTCTATGATTCTATGATTCTATGATTCTATGATTCTATGATTCCATGATTATAAGCATCAGTAATTGTATTTATCAGCCAGATAAATGTATTTAAGTCCTATAACCTGCTTATCCTGGAGACAGATGTATTTCCAGTTCAGAGGAAGTGTTATGGCTACCTTGGAGTGAATGATACCACTAGCATGATAAGTAAAGTACGTGACAGGAGTAAACTCTAAAATATACACCTTCACTCCTTTAGGAAATTTGCCATGTAGTCTTCCTTAGAGTGCCTGATGGCCACATGTACACACATCAGCATGTATGTGTGCCTGTGTCAATGCATACAGACCATAACAGTCATCTCTAAGTGAAGGGTTATCTTTGTGTTCATGCATTCAAAAATCATGTTGTGGGCAACTGGTTTGTGATATCGCACATGGCACATCCACAGCCATTTTCTTCGTCCAAACTACCCTTTCCTCAGTAACTATGTCTCAGCCACTGGCATAGCCTAGGGCATGAGCCAGGAATTGAAGGGTATTTCGTGGACCTTCTTGACATTAGATTAACAAAGAGAGGGGGCTTGAAACCTTACACCGGTGCAGCTTGTGCTGTGGTTTGCTGTCTACTGAAAGATCCACAGCCACCACTGTCCCCTGGCTTATTTGGGCCACAATACATTCCCTCCCCAGCTTACTGCCTGCCAGCACTTAATGTCTGTCTTGAGAGAAGGTCCTTCAGGGAGAACGCAGATGGGTATTATTTTCTGTTCTGAAGAAAAATTGCAGCACTTCAACTTCACAACAAGTTCCTGCATATGCTCAGGTTGCTCCTGCCCCTGTTCTCATACCTGGCTCTTCCATCATGAGGTGTATATCCACAGTGTGTAATGCTCCTGCGTGTTTTCTGGAAAACTGGTACAAAATGCAGTTTGGTGAGTGTGGGAAGGGCCATGGCTTTGAGGAAGGAGACTGGAGGTAGTCCTGACCTCTCAAATCTGTCTGAATTTGATCCATAATGACATGTAAAATTTTTTAAAAATTGGTATTTGTTTTCCCATGGGTTTTTGTCCAGGGAATTCTGAATGTCTAGGGAATGCTGAATTCTCTGAGTGGAGGATGAAGAGGAGAACCAGAGTCAGAGGCAAACACCACCTTCTGAACCAGATGAACAAGACAGGATGGAGCTTGGCTCAGCCTTCTGAGGCAGTCACTCCTGTGTTTCTGATGTCAATAATTCCACTACATCAGAGCTTCCAAAGCCACAAGCGTCCATGATGTTGGCACAAAAGCTGCTGCGTGCAGCAAAAATGTGAGGCACTAATGGGCTGAAAAATTCTTTTTTCCCCCAAGACTGCATTTACAAGCCACCGGCATGTAAAACTTATTTTGAACAGAACTTTGCAAATTTCACTAGGTGCCTCTTAGAGTGTGATTTCAATAGCGTGATGATTATAGATAAGTGAAGCTGATGACAGGAATTAAGCCTGGGACAGAGATGAGGATCTGTTTAAAGAGAGAATACTTGGCACTACATTAAGGTGTGGAGGAGAGGGCAAAACATGGGAAGAATTATGACTTATGACTGTAAGAATACTGTTGCTCGTCTTCTGGAAGTCTTTGAACACCGTATAATACAGCTTTTTATTTATCCAGAAGGGTAACCAAAGACCTCACATATGGCCACTGCGCTGCTCATATGAGCCCTGAAGCGGACCCCAAGCCCCCCAGTGATCCTCATCCTTGCTGTAAAACTGCTGCTTTGGAGTCATTGCCACGTGAAGAGCACAGCCAATCAAGGCTAGTTTTGCATGGGGTAGGGTACTGTATTCCCTTTGCCCCTTCCCCTCACACCCCATCCTGTCCCGGACGGGGAGAACCCCAGTTCGGATGCGAGCTGCACTCCCTGCCTGGGCAGAGGACAATGCATGGTCAGGAGTCTCCTAGTTCACTACTTGCACAACTGCAAACAACGGCTAGTGTCTTTAGTTCCCTGTCTGCAGCATCACTGTCAGCCTCCCTCTGATGCCTGTGTGAAACATGCCTCTGAACCTTGCTCCATCAGCTCAGATTTGGTCAGTTGGTTTTTAAGAAAGAGGGAAGGAGAAGAATGAATCCAGTTATTAATAAGCAAGGTGGCTTCAACTCAGTTCCCTAAGGGAAACCATGCTCTATAAACAGGAGTGCCTGCATAGCTAAAACAAGTGAGGCTGGGGAGAGGAAGAAGTCAGAGAGACGCAGTGTCTTTACAAGCCTCTCCCGTTCTGTGCATGCATGGCACCCTGTGGAGAAGGACAGGGTGTAACTCTCTGTGCCTGATACTGCTTTGACCATGTCTCATGTTGTGCAGTTTTGCTTCCGGTAGCACTCAGGTTAGTCTTTCCGTGGTTAAAACATCACTGAGAACTTTCCACTTGTAATCACTGGATGTCTATGTTGATCTACCTCACACATATGTACTCAAATGAGTAAAATGATCCTACATCTGATTAGGACCACTTGGGCTGATAGTAGTCTGTAGAATTTTCTAATGCTATGAGAGATATTCCTGTTAACCCTCAGGGTTACACAAAGACAAGGCTACATCGGAGGGACAAGGCAACCACAGATTACTCCAGGCTGGTTTCGTTCTCAAAAATGAAATGTTGTCCTTTTATCTCCCATCTCTCTCTGTATAATGGACTGTTGGCTCAAGTTCAATCAGGTTTTGAGCCATCCCTCTTGTCTTGGCAGCCTTTCTTCACTTTCCTTTCTTTACACTTACCTGCCACACAGACTCTCAGTCTCAGTGTTGTCTGCCCTTACAAATCTTGGGCACTTGTGCTGTGCAATGTTTCCTCTTTCTCAAGGATAGAGCCATTCCAAATGACATGTTTAATTTCTTCCACTCTCTCTCAAAATCCCACACCTTCAACACAACATTACCAAACCTGACTTGGGGAAGCAGGGGATTAGATCAACCCTTTCCATTCCTTTTTGCTGCTGGAAAAGATCACTTCTTTGTAGAATGACAGTGCTTCCCTCTTCCTCTATCTCACCAAATACAAGGGACTTCTTGTCACTGTCAAGGTTCTTCATGTTCCACTCTCTACCTTTCTCTCTTAGTACCAAAAGGTGATTGATACTGCAGAGTAGTTCACAGTGCCAAAGTGTGCTCCATTTCTTTTTCAGGTGGACATCTTCAGGCTTTCTTTCTCATTGCCCTTCATACCCAGATGTGTAAACTCTATCGCCTGTCTCACACTAGTAGCGTGATTACTTATTTTGTGCAATTGCCTTGCTGTGCTTTACCAGCTGTTATAGAGGCTGTTACTTCATTCCATGTTTGCACAGTGCAACTAAGCTCTCTTAGGATCTCTGGCAATGACCATATAGCTCAGAATGGAAGGCACTCAGATCTCCTGAAGTTTTAGTCACTGGTGCTCCTGTATTTACTGCAAGAAGAAAAAGCCAAGCATTTTCACTTCTGGGTGTGAATTACTATCTTATGAATCCAGGTCTGCACTGAGAGGACACATTACTCACATCATTAACCTTAAGTCCTAAGGCACTTTTCACAGTCTTAAACCTGAGTGTCTTTTTAAAAGGTTTCAGGAATGTGCCTGTAATCTTTAAAATTGCCATTGTGCTTTTGGGAAACTTGTTCACACGGAACAATTTCACAGTTCCTAGACTTAATTCCAGCAATGGATGATTTCTTTTAAAATGTCGATACAAAAGTTTTATTTAAAAGGGACTTTAGGACCAATGCAAATTGAACCAAGATAATAGATAAAAATGAAGCAAGTTACTTTTGCCAACAAAAGAAGAAAAGCCTTTTTTCTTCTGGCTGATTTTTTACATAGTTTTGTTTTAACAACAGCCTTTATGTGCATGTCTTGTCTCCTCATTGTGATAAAATGGCATGGGGGCTCTGTATGATATAAGGCGGGAGAGGGCTGTGAATTAAAAGACTGGATCTGTCCTACATGAATTTGGGGAAGTCATTTTACTTCTCTGAGTCTCAGCCTCTCCCACCAGAAAATGTCAATGCTTGCAAGGCACTGTGGTCTAGAGAGGATAACCTGCTGCAGGAGCACCAGGTAGGATTACAGTTAGTAAATTTCTGACAAGTCCAAAATTCTAAGAGGCAGAGATGAATGGTGAATATACCATTACATCCATAGCAAGGCTATGATTTTTTGTTGCACTGCCACGCAAGAGGAGAAACTTTCAAATAACTGGCAAAGGGGTGAAGAAAATAAGTAAAAACAAAGCATGTTAACTTTTGCACGTGCTGCTGTTGAAACACTCAGGAACAAAGTCCAACCAACTCTTCCCATGTTTCAAAAACATTAAGTCAACCTTTCCGTCTCCCCCCAAGCAATGCCTCACAGTACTATGTGGTCTCTGTCCTCCTCCATAATGTATCAGAAATATATACTCACCATTGTTACCATCTTTTGTCAGTTATGACATTAGATCAGTTCAATCAGATGCAGACAGTGAGGTCAGCATAAAACACTCAAATGGTGACAGAAGTATTTTGCTATGCATGCAGGAGTTGGTTACTGTATCACGTTTAAATTTATGGGTTCAATTCCTCTTTTGCTAAATATCTAGTTATTTAACAGCTGTAATGAGTCAGCCAAAGAGAGGATTACTTAAAAAACTGTAGTGCTAAGAACTGCTTTAATCTTGAGCTACAATAGAAGAACAAGTCTGATCAGGTCTTGCCTAATAAAGGTGGTTCTCCAGTAGCACTTTGGAGTTTATCACGGTTCATACAAAACAGAAGATGGTTTGATATAGTTAATCCTGCCATCTTTGTGTTAACCCTAGCAATTTCAGAGATATTTTTAAGGGCATTATACCATGCTATAACATTTTCAGATAAGATAATTTTGCAGATGGGGACTAAAGTGGTTTGTCTTATGCTGAGCCTTGTGCACTCAACACTCTGTCACGACTCAAGGTTCTCAGGATTTTCCATGACGGCAATATCTTAATGAATTCTTGATAGCATGTCTTCACGTCATCTCATCTAAAAGTAAAGGAGACACTGAGACGTGAAGTCAGTGCTCCATTTTTTTGTCCGTGTCCTTTACCTCTGTCTAAGAAGCATGAGGAGAATGCAAAACTGTAAAGCTGTCAGAATAGCTATTGGAAGATATCCCAGTTTCACAGGTTTCCAGTCTAACATCTGCACACCATGCTAAATTCAGCTTGGCAACCACAGGTTTAAACTTCCAGGAGAACAGGCATATCTAGGCAGTGCTAACCCATATCTGCCAAGCTTCAGGTGGCCACCAGGGCCAACAAGACATGTTAGAGCAGTCAGATAAGAGCAACTGTAATACAGCACAGAAACATGGGTATGAAAATGCTGGCTCTAACTTATCTCCAGGCTAAAGAAATAGGATTTATGACCCTGGCCTTACATAGTTGTGATAGGTGAAAATCAAACAGCTGCAAGGCTGAGGGTCTGTCAGCCTTGAACCCCTGCAGTCCATACCACTATTGACTTTGAAATTTTTTTTTTCTGAAAACTGGAAAATCAACAGAAACCCCCTCACACAAAATTGAAATCTCACTGTTGGGAAAAGGTGAGCTCATGAAGTCCTCATGGAAAGACAGGCTGTTGAGCATTTCAAGCACTTAATCCAGAACTGGTTTGTTTGTATTTCAATTCAGATTACCCTTAAAAAAGAAGTCAACATTTCATTACAAGTATTTATAAAGACTTCTTAGCAGATGTTCAGGGACTCATCAAGGAGCATGCTACCAAATGGAAGCTAAATAAATATAACTGAATTGCTAGCCACATTTCTAAGGATATGTTATACTCAAAGTGTGACTACCTAGGCCATTTCTGAAAACCCGGAGAGTACAAGGAATTAAACACTTGTCAGAAAAAGGAACTACGAAGACAAAGCACTGAAACTGTAGTCTTTGTGCCACGTGTTCTTAGCTTTTGCATTTGCTAACTGGGAAACAGGGTGTGATATTTTAGCCTGAGGGTTTCAGACTTGCTGAACGCAGGTGTTTGCTTATCTGTTGTGCAGACCCTAAGAACGCAGAAAAACACGGCCTACACAGTGAGAACCAGCCGAAGGAGGGAGTCTTGTGATATCAGGATGGCCCTGTTTTTGGCTAAAGAGCAAGGCTGCATGAAGAACTCATGGTGTGAACATCATCCTGAAAATGCTTCAAAACAAAATTCTGAAGGCCACAGGGCTCAGAGTGGAAATTTTTACCCTAGTATCCCTATATGACTATAGTCACCCACTCTTTGCTCAAATCATGCTGAATGACACCGCAGGGGTGATGGTGGGGAAGATAGTATATAAGGAGCATAAAGGGTATGTGTCGTTGGGAGTAGAAGACCCCAGAAGAGGAAGAGGCAGTCAAGGGGCTGTGCTCCTTCTCCTTCACCCAAGACGGGGACACATTCTTGGTAAGAACTGCGCTTCCACCTTTTGGTGAGTAATACCCAGGATAGTATTTTGCTGGCATTATTATAATATATTAGTGCTATTGCAGAGAGTGAATTTATCAACGGCAACTCCAAATCTTGTATCTGTCGCTTTAACACATTACCTATTGTTGGTTTCCTTGCAAATTGTCTCAGTGAAAGTCCTTAACAGGACTCTGAAACTCAGATGGGGTACGTGCCTCTCACATCCACATACCTTTCACATGATACAGGGTAGTAGGAAACTGGTTTGCATTTAAACATGTAAAAATATCCATGTAATAGAAACTCAATTTCTATTCAAATGTTAGCGCCACTGATTTTTTCCTTTTCTTTTCTTTAATACCCCAGGGGTGTCATAAAAGGTATGTCACAAGATCTGTCAGAACTATTTATTTTCTGTGATGATAATAATGCTAGAAACCTGCAAAGAAATTGCAACAGTCAAATAGCAAACCTGTGAATTAAACCCAGGAAACTTACATGGTTTTAAGTGAGAAACCCAGCTCTGTTCTGAAGTAAACTAGAAAGTCTGAGGGAAATCCCTTAAAAACTGTACTAAAAGCAGTCGTGGTTTTTTTTTTGCAAGAATGTATATTTCCAGTTTATCATTTTCTTTACTATTAAGAATTATGTGCTGCACTCTGCTGATTTACAGCCGTGAATACTTCAGAAGGAGTTTTGGTATTGGTTCTTATCATGCAGTCACACCCCACACAGAAATTGGTATGCTACTTGGAAATTCAGAGCAGTGCTAGAAGCTAATTTATAATCTCACATTTTCCAAAACCAAATTCTATATTTGCAACTGAAAAGATGTTACATGTATTCAGTATTTTTTTAACTTATCAAGCTATCAACTAGACTTTTGATGACAAAGCTTCTCAAAGCTAGACAGTAGCCACCTCTATTCACAATGGCACCCAATATGAAATCATGTTTTGTTCTTCATACAGTTGCAAAAATCATCTACATCATGAAGGAACAAGGAGAATGTCTAGGCTAAGTTTTCACTGATTCTTAAGGCATTAATTTTGCATGTACAAACAAGGAGGAAAGGAGAGGAAAACAAAGCAAAAATTAGTTGTGCAAAATTACAGAAATACATCCTTCAAGTGGAACATGTTCTTCAGCCCTTTGATGAACAGGGACAAAAATAAGGGTGCACTTCAATGCTTTGCTGTACTTTCCCTAAAGACCAGCTTGCTCCTGCGAGATGTCTGCAAATGCGCCATGTCAAGCACACACCATTTCAATATAGTCCAAACTCAAAGCCTTTCCTGGTTTTAGTCCATTTCTTTTTAAGATGCTAAAGAAGAAGATGTTATCAACATCTTAATTGGAAAGGTAGTTTTAAAAAGTAATAAAAGAAGGTATGTCCTCAATTCTCATGGAAATTTCCATGATTTCTTAGAGAAGAGCGCAACACTGAGCAATTACGTGCCTGAAACATTGATTTGGATCTCATGATTTAATTAGCAAATTACACCTTTGTAGAACTTTTCAGAGAATGATAGAGGAAAAGAAAGTAGGTCTTTAATTAGTCACTCTAAATTATCTTTGTATCGGAATTGTTATTTAATGAACACCTCTGATTAAGTTTGTTTCATTAAATTATAAGATCTGAATCATACTATGAGACCTGTTTAGACTTATGAGTTTTAAGGGGGAAGGAAGTTAATCCAATATGTGTCAGCTTTACGTCTAAATTATTCATGTTTTTTCTAAAGGGCTTATGAGTTTTTGATTTTTTATTTTAATAATAACCATATCATTGTTAGGCTGCACCCTTGTCTTTACCTTTAGACGGGCTTTGTGAGGTAACAGTTAATACACAGGATGCTAATTTTTAATCCTTTATGTTTATAACAACCCTTAAGACCAAGCGATTTTCACAAAAATGCAGTTGTTTATTTGTCTTTGTCTATATGGTGGGTTTTTTTTTTCTGTTTGTATCTGTTTGGATTAGCGGTGCAAGTTATAGAAAAATAGAAAAAGAGATTGAAATAGTTTCACAGTAAGAACTTTTACTGTGATGACAATCGTAATGGGAAAAGTATGAGGTTTGCCTCTCCTTAGCAGAGTAGCTGTAGCAACTTAAGCACTTTATGTTAGTGGAATTCTGATCATAGTCAAATTGCTTTATCTCTTCTATTAAGTGATTAGACACCTTGAAAGCTATTTAAAAATCAGCATGAGCCAATTTATGCTTCAGGAATTAAATGAGAAATGTTGCCATACAGAAAATTCAGAATCTATTGCATAGCACTGTTTGGCTAAAGATTAGAGCCACAAAGCTGTGGCATTCACAATAAATATGTGTCTTGAAAAGTAATTAAAAACAAGTATTCATTATCATCCTATAGTTTTTCCCTTTTTTCATGCTGAGTAGTAGTTTATCAAGCTGGTTTTAATTCAGGTACTTCCGTAGTAATGCAATGTACAAAATAAATAAGGGTAGAGGACGGAGTTCTAACTGATTGAGTTATTCAGAGAAATGAAAAGGTTTCGCTTTTTGCTTGGAAAAATTTAAAATTTAGATTCTGTATTGTTCTCTTAATGCAATAGACATATCTTAGAATAACTAGAATTTACTAGAATTCTTAAAATTTACAGCATTACCATTAGAATACAAAATAAAATGCATGCAGCATTCCAAGTTCTAGAAGTGCAAGCTTAGAAAAAAAGATGAACATTAGAAAAAAATTCCTGAACATGACTTCTTTAATTTTAAAGTATTTTTCCTACTCAAGCAAAAATATATCTCTAAACACAAGAAAATCAGATCATTAATTTCCATTCATACTAGCACACTGAATTTTATTCATAAAGTAAGGTTATTGTCAGTGTCATTAACATCGGCTACTGCCAGAAAAATATCACAAATTTTCTGTCAAGTTTGGTCCTGTATGGGGAATTACAGTTGTGTTCTGAATGCCTTTGAGTCACTCACACGCAACATTTTATAGGGCCAACTTTACGAGTAGGCCAAGAAGGTACAGTGACAAAGAAATAATTTTTTAAACCCCAGTTACCAGAGAAAACTATTTCCTGATGAAATTATTACCTTAATTCATCTAGTATTTTGCAGAGAAATTTTAATAGGCAGAAAGTTGAAGTGTCTCCTCTGCCTCCCCTGAAAATAGGCTGGTTCTGGTTTAAATCATAATGACAAAAGGTTTTCTGAGATATTATATAAGCCATTTGGGTTTTCTATTCACCATTCACGGTGGTTGCCTATTTTCGCCTCTTCATGAAGATTTTCACTTAAAAGAAAAAAGATGGAATTTCTGTCTAGTTCTAGACAGAACTACTAATAAAATCAATAGTAAATGATTCAAGTTTAATATCTATTCTATTAAATATTAATCCATAGGAAGACTACAATTTTGTAACATAAAATCTTAAACTAAAGTAACTTCAGGATTATATTGCCCCAAACTTCAGACGCTTTACTAGAGTTCACTGTATCCCCGATATAAAAATGCTCTAGTTTTCAGCAGCGACCTACTACACTAAACACCCAGCCTTGATTTTATCCCCCAGTTAAGCGGCAATGTACACAGAATTAGATGCAGCGCTGCACCACCTCATCACCCCAGGGACAAGCAAACCCTCCACTCCAGGGACAGCCCAGGTATGACAGAGAGGACTCCGCAGCAGCCTCTGCAGATCAGGCTCACACAACCCACTGCCAGCTAGAGCTGCAGAAAAGCAGGTTCGTTGTCCTGGTTTACACAGAGAAACCAGGAAAATAAGGAAAACTGTATGAGCAGCCTTTGGCAGAGAGAGGATCTGTATGAGGATCACCCAAATTTGGCTGGCATCAAGATAAAACTGTCCACACCTCCCTTTTATTGCCAAACAAAAGCAACTACCTTTTCATGATAGTCAACAGCTGTCATCTGTGTTGGACTGCAGGTCAGCCCCAGATCTGATCACAAGCTCCCGCAATCCATAATAGAATCATAGAATCAATCACAGAGTCAATCATAGAATCATAGAATGTGTTGGGTTGGAAGGAACCCTTAAAGATCATCTAGACCATCCCTCCCTGCAGTGAGAAGGGACATGTTTAACTAGATCAGGTTACTCAGAGCCCCATCAACTTGCAATCAAAATTTTCCTTCCACAAAATGGAAATTTCAAAATTCTGGGGAATGCCTCCCAAACTGCTCAGCACAGAGTTATAATGGACATTTCCCCCAGTTTTCACTATGGAGCTATTGTTTCAAGCTCCACAATATGGAATTAAATGACCCGAAAGCATGGTAATACTGCCGTAGGATACATTAAAGTCGTACAACAGCATTTTCCCTAAGTAGGTGTATTCAGCTCATTTAATAAAGATCATGAGTGACTGCACCCCTTTTTTGGCTATGACACAACTCAGGGATAGAGAAGTTTAATAGCACATTAGTCATTTGCCTAGAGGTGAAGTATTTCATAATGAACTGAAAAGCCAGAAAATTGTGTATATGTGTGTGTTTTAATATTGCTCTGTTCCTACTAATGAAATTTATGCAAAACAGCACAAAATCTGATGAGTATACATCTATAATGTGACTGAAAGACATTGCAGGTTGCGTTAGAGTGAGGTGTTAAATTATTTATTACATGTCAGCTTTGGATATTTTTTTCTTTTAATTGCTTTCCTGGTATTTTGAAATCTGCTGGTTAGTACGAAGCTGTTAGCATAAAGGTCAAGAAAAACATCACACATTTTTGTTTCTGCTATACCATGTGCCTTGCCCAACAAAGAAGGCAAAGGCAGGATTATACAAGGAACAGCTCAAAACATCTGCAGGCAGCAAACTTTGATTTTGTTCATCTTTTGAAAAACATCATGCAAGCTAGCTGTGCATACAAGTGAGTGGGACGCAGGGAAGGACACAATGACTCAGAGGACTGACAGTGGAATACAAAATATGTGGACAACGAGTTTTTCTTGCAGGCATAAGGATGACTGATGGCACAGCTGAACAGCCTGCTCGTGGTTTGAGCCCTGCCTGGTACACCCATGTCCCTGCAGTTTGCTCCGTGTACCTCGTAACTGTTGGGCTTGGCTGCGGGTGTTGTGGAGGCACCATGATCACTGCTGACCTTGCCCTTGGTTGTCCACCTTGCCCATGGACCACTAAGGTGACATTGCTGGCAAGCACCAGAAAGCTGATTTTCCCACCGTCTTAGACTTAATGTAGCTGTCTACCTGTTTCTACTGTTGATCTGATGCCGAGGAGAAATGGAAACACGCCTTTTACGCCCAGCTGAGACTTGAAATCAGCTCAAGATCCAGCAAGCCAAGAGGGGCCAGGAGATCTACAGTCCTGGTTCCTTTGCCTGAGAAGAATTGCCCCCATTCTACCTAAGCATATGTGGGATGACTACTCTTCAAAAACCTCCAGAAGAAGCGATCTCAAGAGCCCCACATGCCTGGTGAACCCCTAATTTTTCCCTTGAAATCAGCTGCCTGTCTTGGGGTTTTCTCAGGGCCTGAGGATTGGGGGACACCTTCCTTGGGCTGGAATGCTCACCCCCAGGGGATTTCTCCCAGCGCCTGGGCGCAGCTGGGAGCCTGATGGCAGGATGCTGCCTTGTATCTCTACCACTCCTCCTGCAAGTACAGACCTGAGAAACTGGCATGTTCCCTGCTGCTGCTGTGAACAGCCATTCCCAAGTTGGGTTGTCAAGCATGCTGGAGAACAAAGACATCCACCACTTCACCTGGTCTTCACCTGAAGGCATCCGATGCACTGCCGGGGACAGGCTAATGGGATGTCTCTTGTGGCCATCAGTTTCCTCTGACCAGGGGAGTGAAGAAGAAAAAAACCAGTCTTCTATTTTTGGCTAAATTTTTTTTAAAAAACATTGTGAGCATCTTGGGTACCAGACAATAAATTGTCATCTTTAGATTTCATAAGTCTGCATTTTTATTGAGTAGTTTTACACTGGATTTTTACCTGATTTTCTTGAGAACCCAGTGACTATTGAGCATTTTAAAACCTACAGTGATTATAAAGTTTTCAGTCTTTGTAGCAAAATTTGTTCTTTTTGGCTGTGTGCAAATAGGAGGGTAAGACTTAGCCTGGAACAGCTTTTTGTCCATATTAGTGAACAATGCTTTGTGATGAGCAACTGCAAATTGTTTTAAGGCAAGAACAGTAAAATCTACCGATCCAAACAAATGTGCAAGTATGTACTGCACACAGCTCTGCATATGCAGTCAGCTTAACTGTGTTACTGGGCTGAGATATGATGGTACAAATTATCTCCCTGCTACCAAATTTGAGATTCATAGGTTTGATGTCTTAATCATAAAACTATCGTAATTTATTAAAATAGATCATATGCAAATAAAAAGTACCTTTGCTTTCAATCACCTCCACAGTATACCTACCTACCTCTAAACTGTTCAGAATGTACATTTTGACAGAACCAGATTTAGTGAACTTTTTTTAGTTTATTCTGAAACTTTTCAAAATGAGCTCTCCTCACCTTTGTATGTGTTTGAGTCATGCTTAACACTGATAATCTTGTAAGGTTGAATGCAAACGTTTTGATTTTAAGGTTTTGAGTTTTACATAAAACCCTTTAAAAAGATGAAGAGCTTGGTCCTGGAAATGTCTCATGCATGAAATTTCAGAGTACTTGATGTTTTGCTGTCCCTTGTGAGGGCAAAGCGAATTCACTCATGAAGGAGAAGAGAGAATTCTTTGGCTTGTTGAAAATCACTTTTTTGAATGCATGCCTGGGCAGAAATACGCTATAAATTACTCTTTCCAGAAACCAGTGGAAAAATCTGTAACAGTATAAGAAGAAATTATTTCCTTTTCGTGTGAGCATGATATTTATGGAATTCTAACCCACCTGTTGCTGTTTTAGAACAAGCATATACAATACATTTTATCTAACTGCAGGGAAGTTTTCTATTCTGATTTTTAATTATTGTTATGTAGAAACAATCTCAAAGACAAATCTCTGCAGCATCAAAGCATCATGCTACAAAAGGCCTGATCCTGTAATGTATTGACTAACATCAGAGATAAATCTTACTGACTTCAAGCAGGATTGATATTAGCCTGTGCTAACTACTGCTTACTAATAAACCATTGTTATTAATTATGTACTTCTACTTACATAAACCACTCTCACTTGATATTATTGATCATTTTGCAAATCTCTCAGCTGAAGCCAGCAGGGAAGTTGGCTGGCAAGATACTTGTAGGGAGCTCAGGGAAAAAATACTGGCTTCTAAAGGTTTTTGGTCAGAAATTAAAGAGTTATTTTCCTTACACTCCCTAAAACAAAAAGCGTGGTTCCTGGGGCTTACACTTTGCATGTCAAAACTCAGCTTTCTGTGATATTCCTCCTGATTTATGGTTTTAAGTCTGCTTCAGATAACTTTTTTTTTTCCAAAGTAGATACGCAAGTATGTGGTTCACATTTTTTTTCAATCTTGTATTTTTTATTTTTTATGTTCTGTCCCAAAATAGGTCATAATCACAAGGCAGTCAAAATGACCTCTTTCCTTTTTTAAAAAAAAATTTCAGTGCCAGAGAAAAAATTAATCATTGAGCAAGAAGGTATAATCCATTGGCATACAAGTCTCCAAAAGCCACACAAGATAAAAATCATATGTGACAAAAATAATTTATTAAAGAAAGGGTATTTTGGTTTCAAGCTTTCATAAAATTTCACATAAAAAATGAAATAAGATGGTGATGTCATGGTGGGCTATGCAAATAGCGTTATATGTACAAATCACATTATATTCACTCACATACAGTAACGAGAAAGTGTGAAGAAGTTCCCCAAGAAAGGCCCAAGATTTTGCAGGAACTTCTGCATCTTTTCCCACCAAAAATTTATAAACTGGATGTGAGAAAAAGATGGAAGCAAGCTGTGTAACTCACATCTAAGACAGTCCCAGACATTACGCACTACAACTTCTTTTATAAAGACTCCCATAGCAACTTAAGTTACTTCTGAAATTTCTGTTAATATTGTTTAAAATTTAATGACAGGTTTTTCAAGCATTAGTAAACACTCCTGAGTCATTCTTACTCACCCAAACAACCTGGTTTTAGTGTAAAGGATTGGTAGGCTCATGCACTGCAATTTTACACTTTTAGATTTTTTTTTAAATAGAAAGACTAGCTCACCATGTATCTACTTGTTAGGTCAGAGGGAATATGCCTTAAAATATTATAAATTAGAGCAGGAATATGAAGTTCAACCACAGTATTGCATAGCCTTATGGACAATTATGGGAGATCCATCAAACCAAACAATGTCCAGTGATTGCTCAGCAGACCACCTTTACTCCTACACAGGAACAATCCTTTCTTTACAACAAGGGCTGTAAAATAGTAAATGTTGTACTTCTATGATATCAGAAAATGGAGAAGTAATGGAGACTTACTGGGCAAATGAAAAAAATATGTTAATTATGTCAGGAAAGAAGAGGATGCAATTATTTTTATCTTCCCCCTAAATGCATTCACAATTCTTCCACTGTGTGTAAGTTTTAGTAGTCTATACAGAAAAAGAATGTAATAAATAAGGACAAAAAAATCCAGCAAAGAAACTCCCACCTAATCAAAATCATTCTGGGATCTCATGTCCTGAATTTGGGATAAGAAAGGGGAAAATCAGAATGACCTGCTGCAAATATTCAAATTTATGAGGACACCGACATACGTGGAAGAAGCAAAAGATAAGCTGTAGCACTTCAGATAAAACACAGCCAGCAGATCCACACCACCACATACTATTGGGGCAACAACGCAGGCTCTGTCCAACAGCTCTTTGGGACACAAAGCGTGGACCAGAATCGGGAAAGGGTCTGGGAGCAGAACTACACTTCCAAAGGTGGGTGGGAACGACTTAACCTTGGGTATCTCTCCTCCAAACTCAAGAGCTGATGGTGGCTCTGGGGCATGTCGAGCTGCAGCTTTG
>NW_009695247.1:0-649 GCF_000703405.1 Apaloderma vittatum | reverse complement strand
GCTGGCACCGTGCACAGGCTGGGGACGGTCACTTCTGCACCGGACGCTGGCAAGGAGGCTCTGACGGAGCCACAGACACCCCCTGAAGAGCTGCCCATGCCACGCTGTGGTTCCCCTTGCCACTCGAAATGCCATCTGTCTGTTTGCAGCTTTAGATGCTGCATTTTTCTGTGCAAAATGCCTCCGAGCACCACGTAAGACCGGGGAAGCAATGGCAAGGAAAACAAGGGAAATTAATCTTTCAAAGCTTCAGCTTCAGACTACTAGATGGAAGGACTCCAAAATGACAAAAAGTGGTTTTGCAGCCAACAAAGTCCACAAGTTTGTCTTACTTCAAGGAAAACACACATTTGTTTTTCATAGTCATCAACGTTTTATTGAGCTTTATAAGACAGCTTTTACTTTTGTTTTATTATGTAACCTTACATTTAAAAAATTATATTTGCATGTGCATATTTCTGTGTTTGGTACATACACAGAAGCAGAGGAACATATAGGCTCTCCCTCTTTCCTTTCCCTAATCAAATAAATGCTGATATAATAGTTTATAATGAATGGTTTTACCATAAATCTATTTTCAGTCCTTTTATTTAAGCTATATTTTAAAAATATTTACATGCAGGCATTTGTTTAAATTTATTATAAAATT
>NW_009695246.1:286-10799 GCF_000703405.1 Apaloderma vittatum | reverse complement strand
GGATGGCATCCCTACCCTTCAGTGTGTCAGCCCCCTCCACAGCTTGGTGTTGTCAGCAGACTTGCTGAGGGTGCACTCAATGCCACGTTCCATGTCACTGATGAATATGTTAAACAAGACTAGTCCCAGTACTGATCCCTGAGGGACTCCACTTGTCACTGGCTTCCACCTGGACGTGGACCCATTGACAGCCACTCTTTGGGTGCCGCCATCAAGCTACTTCTGTATCCACTGAATTGTCCATCTATCAAACCCATATTTTAGCAGCTTGGAGACCAGGATGTCATGCAGGACAGTGTCCCTGGGACCAGTGTCCCTGGGCAGCCTGTTCCAGTGCCTCACCACTCCTTCACTAAAGAAGCATCAGGCTTGGGAGTCACAGGGCCACAGAAAGGCAACAGTAACACAAGGGCAAGTAATACCAGGATTATATCTTGAACCATCTGCCTCCCCAACCATTTTGGCACATCCCAAGTGAGCAACTACCCACAGCCCCTACTCCCATACCCAGAAGCCAGCATGCATCTTTTTCTGAGCGCGCATGTGCCAATTTTCTTATTTTTCCCCTTCTATGTTTTAGCCTGATGATTAAGATTGGAATTCAAACCCTATCTCCCCAGGGAGGATTTTATCGCAGGTTTCACACCTCAGTGCACCTCAGCTACTGCACGACACTGCAGAAGAGCAGGAGGTAAGGACGGTGGGAGGAAGGCAGGACATCCCCATGCTGAAGAAGAGACCTGTGGAAGAGAGCTCTCACACAGCAAGGCTGTAGCCTGGTGGCCAACGCGGTCAGTGCAGAGAGAAGTTTGGATCCCAGCTCTGGACCTAGGGACCGTCCCTACGTTTCACACTACACGGTTATTACTTAATACATTTCTGGGCAAATCCCAAGTCAGAAAGTTTGCTCCATGTGGATTTCAAGCATAACAGATTGGACAGCAGAACGTTTTAAAAGGCTGAAATTTTGCACATTGGCAGATTGGATGTCGCTACCTCTTTTGCTGAGTCTCCCTTAGTCTCTAGGCATCAGTTTGCTTACCCATCAAAAATCAATTATTATTATTCTTCACTTATATCAAATACTATGGCAACAATATGGCAACTCATATGTTCTATGCGTAAACTGTTAAACGTACAGGTGAAACTCAAAATATCTAAATTCTTTGTCTGACATAACAAGTAGACCAAGAAAGAATGGTGGAAGCAACAAAATAGCTGCTCAGCAGAACCACACGGAAACGAAGTGATGAAAAAGAGTCATGAAATGAATCTGAAAGACGGCACTTTGACTAATTCCCTATTTGTTTTGCAGCTTCACCGATACAGGAGAAACCACACCGGTGCGGGGGGTGGATCGGTGTGTCTCACGGAGTTTTAGGCATTTAACAGCGCCCTTCTCGGCTCTCCAGCACCCTCCTCTGGGCTTCGGCCAGCCAAGCACCGTCCCCCCTTTCCCGCGGCTCACCGCTGGGCGAGTTACTTGGGGTCAGGACGCTGAAGGCAAGGAAACGTTTCCTTGCTCCTGTCGAAGCCTTAGGGAGTCTTTTTGCGCAGAAATTCAGAGGAGCCTCCCCCCAGAATTATGTCCTCTGCATTTTTTTATTTTTATTTTGAACACGGGATAAGTAGTTGGATTCGGTTTGAAGCTAATCATCGCTGACCTGCTCACCATTTCCAAGGTCAGGTTGTTAATCTTGAGCCTGGGTAGGAAATTGTGTGTTAAAACAATTTTACTTTGATGGCTTTTTTACCTTGATGTTTAACACTCAGACCACGGGATGATGTGCTCACATATAGCACTTGATCCCAAGCCAATGAAAGGCTCGATCGGGAAGCAATTGCCAAGTTACTGCCAGGGACTCATCCCGTAATAAACCTGGCCAGGGTGAGCTCATGGCACACAGGACAAGTGGGTGTTCCCTCTCCCTTTCCTGAGTTTCTCCACAGGCGGTTTGCAGCTGCACAGAGGGGCTTGTCAGCAGATATTCCAGACAAGTACTCTGGCATGTAAGAGGAACCTGCAAAAATCCCTCTGGAAAGTATATCAAAAATCTGTTGCTTCTGAAATACACTGTATCACACATCACACACTACATCACACATCACACTCACCAGAGGCAGCATTTTACGTATCTGCTGATACCCAACTAGAGTTTATCAACTTTATGGAATTATGTTCCTCTCCCACCGCAACAGACTTCAGCCAGCTAGGCTCCTTTCCAACCTCACCTTTCAAATCTAAAGAAGCATCAACTTGAATCTGAAAACAGAGTGTCAGCTTGATGTATGGCCTTTTCTCCATAACAGACAAATGTAAATCTTACATCTGGGACAGAACGTAACTCTGAAATGCAATTACTATAGAAACAGGTCTCCTAGGTTTTTATGTCATCTAAGGGAAGAATTATTGGCGTAGAAAATTTCCTTTCTTTCTCCTCTGCCTTCTCCCTGAAAAAAAATAAAAATCAAACCTTTAAAACTCTGCTTGGAACTAGTGTTCAAAATCAAACAGGCAGAGCCGTAGGATACCAGCAGATTTTAAAGTACCTTCTTAGAAAACTATGCTCAGATGTATTTATGTTTTTGAATATCACAGCTAATGCATTGCCACTCTCAGTTCAAATATTCCATAAAGTGCCTTCCCTGAAATGAAACCGTCTATTTACTACTTCTTCAGGTAGCAGTTAATATTCATTCCACTCTATATTCACATCAACAATTCCACAAGAAGTTGAGGGAGAATGCAGACACATCCTGTTGCCTTTTGCTATTCACAAATGGGGCACAGACAGACAGTCACACTTGGCAAAGATTCTCATTATCCAGGTGTGAAGGCATCTAAACAATTGATAAGAATTGTTTCCCGGCACACTATCCCTGTTGACGTTAGCCTTTGGTTTACAGAATTACAGAATTGAGTGGATTGGAAAAGACCTTTAAGATCATTGAGATAAATCATTAACCTAACTCTGCCACATCCTCGACTAAACCATATCCCTATGTCTACCTGACTCTTAAACACATCCAGGGATGGGGATCCCACCACTGCCCTGGACAACCCATCGTTCCAATGCCTGATAACCCTTCCCCAGACATTTTCAATTTCTGCTGCTTACTACCAGACAGAGAGACTGAGAAGAAAACAGCTCACGGTGAGAGGCTGTTAGTCACGCAGTCCTCCTGCTTCCTGCCTGCCTGTTGCACAAGCCTGTCAGCCCTTCTGCTCTAAGGAGGGAGATCGATACGAGAGCGACTGTCATCTTTATCACCTGACAAAAGAAGCCTAGGAATAACCACAGTGCTACTGTGATGCATATGGGATACAGACTGATGCAAAAATATTTTCTGTAGGATCTTACTCCTCAATTTCTCTTTTTCCTTTCCATTTCAGTGCAGAACCACAGCACTCACGGGCTAGAACTGCTCTCCCAGTGGCCATGTTCTCTGCAAAAGTCACAGAACACTAATATCAAATAGGATTTCCTTGTAATAACAGTTTGCTAAGGTCATTTTTTCTTGCTGCTTATTGTCACTGGTGACAAAGGTTCTTCAAACATTTACTCAAGGACAGAACTTCGGTTTAAAAATTCAGTCTTGGTGAAGGTTTCGCTTCTGCTAGAAAGATAAACCCTTGCACTGGGCACCAGAGGGCACAACAGATACGACTCGGATACGCGGAATTTTAAAATCCTAATATACTACTCCAGAGACAGAGCAATGTGTGCAATAAACTTTGTATTAATCCTAGGAAAGGGTGTAAGGAAAGCTAAAATATTTCCTGCACAGTTATATTCTAATTAATTTATTTTCTAAGATAGACAGCCATACCTCGCATCCTGGCCCACATTTTGTAATTTGCATGAGGAAAATGCGTATGCACACAAATATGGGAGCAGCATTTCCACAAGAATTTATACTACAGATAGTAAGGATCAAAAAGCTGTGTGCTGTATTCATCTGATAAAGTGGGGGAAAAAAAAGTAGTTCAGCTGCTGAAGGAATCAATCAAAGGTGTTTGTATTTTATACTGGCATCTATAATGTTTGTGCTTGTGTTGATGACTCAAATTATTGTTGACTTGAAGCAACAAACCTGATTATTTCAGAGTAGTTTGGTTCTCAGATATGAGAGAGTCTTCTTATAATATCCAGTAATATATCCTTAGCATGAGGATTTTCAAGTTAGGCCATAAACGGTCATAGCTCAGAGGCAACAAAATGCGTGAGTTATTTCCTCTCTTAGATGTATTTTCTTATATTTCTCCTACAATCAACACAAAATTTTTATTTCAATGCTTGTGAGATATCAGAAAAGAAGGTAAGTAAAAGCATTAGTTGTTTTTAAGTATTCAGATACTCTTGTTTTGACCCTTTTTACCATCAGTTGACAAATAACTTTTTTTTTTCTTGCAGGATGCTAGCGTAGAAAGTATTACTCAGACATGTCTGGGGAACAAAGGTCTCTGTTCTCAAATCAGCGTGACTCATTGAAATAGCACTGCAGATGCCCCAGTATCACTGTGCCAGCATTTCACAGTTTTGACCTGAAAAACTCATTTCATCTCAAAGCATGATCTTCTGGTGCCATGCCTGCTCGTGTCTCTACCTAGTCCCTTCTACCTGCAGCCACTTGGTTAACTGCAGCGTTTTTTTAGTCTTCCTCCTGCTTCTCCTGCACTTTGTGTAAATTTTGCTGGCACTGTCACAGCAGTAAGTACCAGGCTCACTCTAAATACTTCCCAGCAGAAAGCTTTCTGGTTTAGAGCTTCTGACTCATCCTAAACGATTCTACCTCAGGTATTTTATAATGCTGTTTTTACAGCACGCAGTGCCAGAAAGTCATTAGCTTCAGTACAGTAATAAAATATGAAAACATTCCTTATTTCCTCACCCCTTGACATTATATGGCTTGGTTCTGCACACTTGGAAAACTTGGGTCTTTTACATATCCCTGACAATAACTATGGCTCAAAAGGCTATTGGAGTCCAAGCACTCTGACAGGGGAGGAAAGCATTCACCTCCCCATAGCCACCTGGATGCTGCCAGATTTCTGCTGTGAGCCAAGTGGTGGGTCTCCTTGCACAAGCCTCAGAGGAAAGCAGAAGAAATTGTATCTGAGAGTGCCTCTCTCGGGTTTAGACTAGTTGACCTAACATTTACATGGTTAAAGTTAGGAGAGGAGAATCCCACCTGTATGCAGTTATGTGGGTTTCGGGTAAAGCGAGAAGAGAGAGGTTGACTGTTCTGGGCCCCACAAAGAAAGATCCAGGGCTAGGACATGTGAGAATGGTTCAAAGCTGCACTGCCAGGGGAGGTTTGGACAAGACACTAGGAAGCATTTCTTTACCGAGAAGGGGTTCAAACACTAGAACAGGCTTCCTGGAGAGGTGGTCAATGCCCCAAACCTGTCAATGTTTAAGAGGCATTTAGACAATGCTCTTAACAATCTGCTTTACCTTTTGGTCAGCCCTGAACTGGTCAGGCAGTTGGACTAGATGATCACTGCAGGTCCCTTCCAACTGAAAGAATCTCGTCTAGTCTTGACTGTAACCCGGTCTGTGTCATAATATTTGAACCAGTACAGCATCTTTGAAGTGGGCTTGCTAAAGCAATGACAATACTTTGATGTCCTCTCACTGTTCGAGTTCAGGAAGTTCAGTTCTCCGAAATCTCAGCCACTGGACAAATATTTCAGATCACTGAGCTGGTTCTCTCCAGTTCTTAGCCAAGTGACACACACCTTACAATCCAGGACACGTTTTATTACTAAACTCTGTAACTTCAGAGCAATATTAAGAGTAGTTATTTGTTACTGAAAATAGAATATAAAAGCTTTTTGACAAAAAAGTACTTTGTACAAAACGAAGTTTTGTTTATGTACAGAATACGACCAAGTAGCTTAAAATCAGTGATTGCTCATGGGACTTCACTGGTAACAGTTCAAGAAAGTATTAATGGGCTCATTAAGGATAACAGCTGGCTTCAAAGAAGCATAAACCACTTGGGAACAAAATAAACTGCAGATGGAAATGTGCCTGGCTTCCAGAACACCATTTGGCAACTCGAGGCTATCCAAACTGATGTCTTACCTGTCAGCTGGTGAAGGAAGTGGAGGGGAAGAGCTTGCGAAGAGCTGGCCCCTAGAGCTCAGGACAGGAACGGGAAAAGCCAATGAAATGTGTCTCCATATCAGAGAAGAGAATCAGGAATCAGCTTTTGACAAAAAGGTTTATATGAATGATTCCCTCCCTTTAGTTGCACATCCTTTCCATTCCTGAAGGACACTTAATTTCACTAGGGAATAGAGGTAAGCCATCAAATATGCCTTGTTACTAGCTAAGAGATTTTCTTGACGAGCACTTGGTGAATTTTTGCCTTGGAGAACCACCTAGGTCCGTATCAACCTCGCTATAAATCTCTCTAACTGATCATCATCCTGCCAGGAATACTTTGCCACCTTCCGCATACTTTCCAGTTTCTTAGGTGCTTTGTTTTCCCTTATTTTTCATATCTCAGCCTTCCTTTGTCGCATAAGAGTTATTCATCTGGCCAAACTCCAAGCCTATAGAAGATGTCCAATATAACACCACTGGAAGCACAGCAACAGAAGTATCTGACCTAAGAACTAAAATATATAATAAAAGGAAAGGGAAAAAGGTAAAGTTATTATCCATGAAACTTCCTAATTTAAGGCCACTTGCTTGAGATTTCCAGGTGCAGACTCTTAGGTTTCAATTTAAATGTTTACGTTGACATGAACCACAGTTTCCTACTTAGGAGAACTCTCTCTTTTCCTTCAGTTAATGCTAACTGTCCTTCCCTGTAGTAGGAATGAATGAGTCCTCAGAGTGACCTGTGACCTGAAATACCCTAATTTTCTTTCTAGGTCAGGTATCAAAAAAAATAAAAAATACTTACAGTCACATAAATTACAGGTAAAAATGAGCTCCTGCTACCTTCAAAACTTTCACCCAGTTGATGCCCAAGCTTAGGTAAAGAGAACACGAAGGTTTATTTTGCTGTGTACGCACTCAACTCCTGTTGCACGTTAAAAGGTTTCAGCAATGCGAGACATAAGGACTGAAGCCTTCATGTTCCAAGGTCAGACCGGTGCCTAAGGGACAAAATTATGCCTGCATTCTCTCTTTTCCTTCAGTGAAACCCAAAATATTTTTCTGCAGTGGAACACCTTCAACAGGAACTGCAGAATAGTCTGCATTTTGATGGAGGAGTGACTCTTTAAGAAAGGGTTTCCTCAATTCAATTCAGCTCTTAAACTTCCTAAATAAGTGGCCCAATAAGCAAATATTGCAACTGTATTTAAAAAAAAAAAAAAGAGGTATCTCTGCCCTCCTCAGCCACGTGTCCAATCCTCTACCCCAGTAAAATCAACATAAAAACCCCACGTTCCTTGAATATGTCTTCAGAGAAAAGAAATATTTTTCTTCGCTAGAGGCTACAAATCGAGAGTAGAACTATTTTAGACAACGGTAGAAAAGCCATACCTAGAATATATCTGAAAAACAAGTATTTAAGCTGCCAACTTGTGCCAAATTCCTCCTACAGGTGAGTGATTCACAGAGCACCAGGGCTGTTTCTATATACAGGAACCAAGACTAGCACAGTATTCTGGACACTGCTCAGGAGGCCAGGGTGGTGTTTTTGAGACTTGCTGAACGCAGGTGTCCGCTTATCTGTTGTGCACACACTGGGGATGGAGCCCAACAAGGGCTGCACAGTGAGAACCAGCTGAAGGAGGGAGTCTTGTGGCGCCAGGACGGCCCTGTTTTGGCTAAAGCCCAAGGCCAAATGATGTGAACATCATCCTGCAAACACATAAGCTGCTTCAAAACAGAATTCTGAAGGCCAGGGTGGAATTTTTTATGACTATAATCACCTGCTCTGCTCTCAAATCATGCTGAGTATCACACCAGGGAGGAGGGGGAGACAGCACATAAGGAGCATGGAGGGAGTGTGTGCATGGAGGGAGAAAAACCCAGAAAAGGCAGTCAACGGGCTGCGCTCCTTCTCCTTCACCCAAGCCAGGGACACCTTCTTGGTAAGAACTGCACTTTCACCTTTTGGTGAGAAATACCCGGGATAGAATTTTGCTAGCATTACTATTATATATTAGCGCTATTGCAGAGAGTGAATTTATCAACGGCAACTCTGAATCTTGTATCTGTTGCTTTAATAAATTACCTGTTCTTTGTTACCTTGCAAATTGTCTCAGTGAAAGTCCTTAAGGGGGCTCTGAAACAAGCAAGCGCTTAGCTGGGGTAAGTGCCTCTCACTGCCACACACCTTTCAGGTGACAGCCAGGGAATTCAAAGTTATTTTCTCTCTCTGTGAATCTTAAGAGATGCTTATATGAGACAAACAAAATAACTTGGCCTCGCTTTTAAGATAAAGGGCTTTGAGCTGACTACCACCACACTGGAGTAGAATAATTCCACACAGACATCAGCTCAACATTCAGTAGCAGTCAAAAAAGCAGATTTTACTGTAGGAACCATGAGGACTTCGCTCTGTCCCACACAGTTGCCCAAGCAGCAAAAATAAATGAATTTCTAAAACTGTAAAATCTGAGTTTCATAAAGAATGCTTTGAAGAGCTTGGAAAAACTAATGAGTGCTCACAAGATTGCTAAGAAATTGCTGAATGTGGCTGCTGAAATCCTTGTAATTGGCCCTGGCCACAGAAAAATGTGAAATTATTTTTATAAATTTTATAAATTATTAGAGAACATTGCAACAATATTTGAGAGAAAGGTACTTTAGGATATATTAGGAATTAACACAAGAACTAATCCTCTAAACTTTTAGAACCTTACTAAGAAATGCAGGGGGTTACCTCCACAGTGAGATTACTGTTGTCAATTTTATGTGGCAAAAATTTAGATATTTTATGCTCTTCAAATTAATAAACTCCTCCAGGTTGAGGCTACAGCTTTCATTTGTCTAAAATCACAGTGCACCTTACAGTATTGCAGTATTTTCCAGTTTTAAAAGCCTATTATTTACTAGTAGTAAAATAAACCATCTTTCCCTTTATACACCTGTGAAATACTTTCATACATGCATCTGTCCATCTGATGTACCATGAGTATGTTCTCTGCAGCCCTTCCTTCACAACATATGCCCCCTTTTTAACACCGTATTTATATTCAGGTAGACCTTTTCAAATGTTGTTAACATTAATAATATAAAAAATAACAATATATATTGGGGAGGACAAAAGTATTTTGTGGTCCCAGAGAAAATCAGCCATTTACTTTGTATACGTGACACTCTGTACATTAAACCTCCAAAAGAGACCAAGACAATCACCGGTTCAAGAGCTACATCAAAATCTGGGTGAGGATCCAGGAGTGTTTCTGATACTCCGTGTCAGCGTAAGACCGAGCCCGTATCGGTTCCCACCCAGCCCCGATAAAGCTTTGAACACAGGGGCTCGGTAAGAGTCATCATTCTCTCTGATCAGACTGCTGAGAGCATGGATAGGGACAGGAAGGGAAACAGGACCGCCGAGGAGGCTGCGCGCCAGCACAGACCCAGCTGGTGCCAGGGTGATGTCTGGGCAGAAACAATTTCCAATGGAGGGTGAGCACTGGGGAAACAGAGGCCCCTTGGAAATACTCTAATACTCCACAGGTTTTGAATGAAGAATAGTTAACATGAACAGCACAGATTTTTTTTTTTCTTTATATAATCATTAAGGTTGGAAAAGACCTCTAAGATCATCTAGTCCAACCATCAACCCAACACCACCATGACCACTAAACCATGTCCTGAAGTGCCACGTCTACGTGTTTTCTGAACACCTTCAGGGATGGTGACTCGACCACTTCCCTGGGCAGCCTGTTCCAGCGCCTCACCACTCTTTCAGTCAAGAAGTTTTTTCTAATATCCAATCCAAACCTTCCCTGGTGGAACCTGAGGCCATTTCCTTGTGTCCTATCATTAGTAACTTGTGAGAAGAGACCAACACCCACCTCCCTACAACCTCCTGTCAGGTCGTTTTAGAGAGCAATAAGGTCTCCCCTCAGCCTCCAGGCTAAACAACCCCAGCTCCCAGTTTTGTGGGGTATCATATTAAATAGTCCATCAGATAATATTATCTAGGTGCAGTACATGAACTACGAGTATTTTTCCTTTAGTTTCCAATGTCTTATCATAAGCAGACCCTATGCATGGGGGAAATACAGAAGGGAAACACGAACTTTTAGCTTGATCATTTGTATGAGCTATAAAAACCAACTCTAATAAAACAACATTAAACTCCCAAGTGTTTGGGCGACGTCATTTTCAGCTTCTTTCCTAACTTGCACCCAGTCCTCACTTGCTAGAATCACGGAACCATTAAGCTTGGAAAAGACCTCTAAGCTCACCAGCAGTATGCCCACACCAACAGCCTTAGCCACTTAAACACTGTAACAAGCTCCTGTGATTTCTGTTATCAGAACAGCAAAGAGACAAACCCGAGGTGCCCTGTCGGAGGGAACGTGTCT
>NW_009695246.1:0-255 GCF_000703405.1 Apaloderma vittatum | reverse complement strand
GGGGGCCAGGGGGTAAACCCGCCGGCGGAGCCAAGGTTAGCACCCGAGGTTTCCCCCACACCCCGCTGCAGGAGGACGAGGCTGGTTCGGCCCAGCTGGGCCCAGTTGCCCGGCTCTCACCCTGGGTCCCCCGCTCCCAGAGCACAACCGAGGGCCCCTGGGAGACGGGGGAGGCCTCGCCGGGGAGATGGAGGCCGCGCCCCGCGATCAGGACTCGGGGACTCGGAGAGCTGCCGGGCCCTCACAGGCCGCGGG
>NW_009695245.1:0-10574 GCF_000703405.1 Apaloderma vittatum | reverse complement strand
TCCCTGACCCAGTCCTCATCAACCAGGCCAAACTCCTCCTTATTCTATCTTCCCCTGAGGCCTCAGGGGACTGAGGCTCCTGAGGGTAGTCTCCAACAAAACAAAACTAAACCAAACCAAACGACAGTCTCAGTAGTTACAGTTTTACCGGAGAAAACCAAAGAAGTCAGAAGGGAGCCAGACCATAACAATTACGCTCCACAACACCAGGACTAAACAAGAACAAGACATCTTAAAAATTTCCAGTGAAGAAGTTTCAAATATTATTAGCTGACAGATGTGTTGCCTGATCTAGTTGAGAGGTGGTGTCCCAGGCGACAGGGAGGCTGGATTAAAATGATCTCTAAGGTCCCTTCCAGCCTAGGCCATTCTATGATTATTACAAGCATTGTAACAAGGCGAAAGCAATGATTCCAACTACATTAGCATTACAGAACACAAATTCATCTTATTTTTCTTCTATCTCACCAAGACTCTCAGCTATGCCACTTAACGTGGTATGACAACTGACTTCTGTTTAATTTTCTATGTGCTCTTCTGTGCGATTTGATAGCTACATTGCTATTGACACTTTTCTTCACTTCTATAGTATTATTTTTTCCTTTTTAGACTTTCTAGTTTAGATTTTACCTACAGGAGAAACCGAAATTTAATCATCTAGGACAGTCTGGAGATTTTGTTCACTGCACCAGATGTAATGCTGCAATTACCTTCCCCTCTGAAACAGTAAATTCAGAGTTAATAAAAGCAGGTAATACTAACCATCATCATTTCCAGGTTCTTCATCGACTACCTCTTCTATATCAGCTGTTTTTAGTTTCACCTCTGGGTGGTACTCATCTTCTTGTTCATTTGATGGTACAGCTGAGGTTACATTTTCTTCTATTTTTTTCCTTTCAGCTTCTCGCTCTAGTTCTTCTATTTCCTGCAGGCGTTTTTCTAACAGCTCAGCTTGTCTCTTCTGTTTTTTCTTCAGTTTTTTCTTTTTGTTTTTGGATATTTTTCCAACCTAAAATATTAATAAAAACAAAAAAAAATTTAAAAACCCACCCTCAACAATTATTCTCAAGGCATCTCACACCAAATTCACCTCATTACTTTTTATTTGAAAATGCTGGATGGCAATTCACATAGCAAATATATTGTTTTTTCCATTTTACTTTTTAAATCAAGAATGAGGTAGGGTTATATGAAACTAAAAAAGCTATCAAAATTTTACAGAAGTATACCTGTTTTTATATGGTTGTTTATTGGATACGAGAGAAAAATATGTTGAAGTTACCACAGTAAAATTCCTATAATCTTGACTAGGAACAATAATCTTAAACATCAATCTAGATTAACAGATGATATTGCATGCAAAGATAGTCTGCTATTATATCTAGTTATTTACCTATAGATTTTATATATTATTTCTCTCTCTGTACAATGCAGGTAATGACCAACAAAAGTAGGCTGAGAAAAATCATAAGAGAAAGCCAAAGAGACTGAAAACACTAAAGAATTTTAAATAAATCCTGTGTGGTTCAGTCATTATCCTGTCAAAGGAAAGCATTTGTATTATTCACTTCTGGCCTAAAACATATGAATCACAAACAACAGATGGCCATTATGAAAAGTTTCACATTTTATATAACATAAGGATTGAAAAACTCAGGTACAGTAACAAGGAAAATTTAACACATCTCATCTAGGACTGAAACACTTTTTTATATTTTAACTGAATTGTGACTTCTATTTTACTATTTGGTTAATGAGATCTATCCAGTTTTCATTCATTGTTTAGGTATCACAGTAAGAAATTCACAAAGAAAAAATAAAGGACAACAAACAATGGGAAACATTGTTTTCTCAAAGGTTTAGCTGTAAATCCTGTTATCTTCAAAATAACCTGTAGGACAGTCAAAATAAGACAGTTAATTTGACAATCCTATTAATTTGTATGCCCATTGAAAATATATATATTCTGTACACACAGATGCAGAAAGCAGGCTTGGCCTTAGATATTTCTAAAGAGCTGTGTTATCAGTGGTTATTTGCTATATGTATATGGCAAAAAATCCCTTTCAAACCTCATTAAAAACCTTCTCCGTTAAGGCCCTGAAGTCCTTAAGCTATCTGCAACATCTGCAATACATGATATTTTGTGCATGCATCCTTTTTTTTTCTGGATTTCAACGGAATGGATTATTCCTCGAGAGATGAAACTGGCAATGCTTAACTTTCTTTGACCCAGCTACAGAATTGTAAGTCTGTGCTTAAAACTGGTAAGGCCAAAGACATTAAAAGGAAAGCATTATTTGAAAGATAAAAGCTTGATTCAAAGGAAACTTTTAAAAATGGTGGAGACTACCAACAGTCTAATAGCTACTAATACCTACAGAAATAGAGAAAATAAGATAGTTAATTGGAATTATGTAACAATACTTACAGGCTTTTGTTGTGGAGCTGTACTCACTAAAAAGAAAAAAAATGAAAATTTAAAGACATCTTTTTAGAAAAACAACTCTATAAAACCAGAAAATAGTAGAAATAATGCAAAAATATTCTTAAGTAAATATAAAGGCAGTGATCTTATTTTTTTTTATTTTAGTGAGATTTTTTTACTCTTTACAAGTATCTGCTGCCTGAAATCATCTGATGTCTCTACTAGAGCATCTGGAATTGGAAGGAGCTAGCATCAAGTTCTGTTCACTCTGCTGTAGTTGGTGCAAAGTTAGAAAGGAGAGTCTGAATCAGTAAGGAGGGGTCAGAAAACATTAAATGACTACGGAGTTGTCACAGATTAAACGTACGCAGTCAGCTGACTGAGCAGGTATAGGCAGATTTAAAATAGTTCAGGGAGTATCAACAAAGACTCAACAGAAAAGTTGAGACTCATAGAACGTCTTAGGTTGGAAGTGACCTTAGAGATCATCTAATGCAACCCCCTGCCATGGGCAGGGACACTTCTCAACTAGACCAGGTTGCTCAAGGCCTCATCCAGCCTGGCCTCGAACATCTCCAGGGAGGGAGCATCCACAGTGTCTCTAGGCAATTTATTCCAGAGTCTCACCACCCTCATACTGAAGATACCAAATATACATGTTTCCTGCCTTCTGAAACAAGGTCATTTGGTTGCTAGGGCTGGAGGCACGAAGAAGCGCGCGTGGCAAAAAGCACCCCGCAGCCGAAAAAGCATCTCCAGCATGGGCCTCTTCCGAAGCATCTCTCAGAAAGCTGCCACCAGTGACTGAGTCTGGTGAGATTGCAACGTTAACTGTGAAAACGCAAAGAACAGCAATATGCAAGGCACACAACCACCCTACACTCCACTTCACCTCTAAAAATAATCAGAACCAATAGAAATAACCAACTATGGGAGGCAGGCAAAGTGGAAGTGACAAAAGAGGAACTGAACAAGGGATGAGAACCTCTGACAAACTTTCAGACACACAGGCATATGGCCGTTAACAAATGAAAAATAAAAAATGGAGATAGTTGAGGCTTCGGAGTTCTTTTATAGGTTCAGCTCCTGCTGTTAAGTTCAAGGGAAAAGCTGCTTGTGTGCCCCTGAAAGGGCAACGTTTTGAAAATGAATCTTAAACTTGAGTACCATCACTGCTTTAAAAAGGGAAATTACACAGAACGTGTTCTTGAAAAGCTGTGAAGAAAACACATCTACAGCTTCTGTGTGGAAAGCCATAGATTTAATTACAGTTTGCTAAGAACAAAGTGTGATAACTCCATCAATATATTCCTTAAAATAATATTTATTTTAATGTCAGGAAGCAATATAAATGTTGCATGAACAAAATCAAATTACTTCCCACACAAATAATGTGTCGTCTTTAGCTATGTGATTACACATTATGTAAAATTCAACGCAATATATTCATGATTTATAAGATTTTGCATCTTAACATATACAATTCTGTGAAATATTTATGGATTTTGACCACAGTATTTGATCCTGATATAGCAGGTATTTTTATCATCCCTCAGAGATTTTAATCTGTGACATATTACAAAGGTATTTAAATGTTACTATTTCTCCACTGCCTGCAGCTGATGTGCTTGACTGGCAAATAAACAGCAACCTTGGTGTGAAAGATGACTAGGAAAGCCACACTTCCTCCTTGTTTGTCTTTACTGATTGCCATCAACTTCTTCACCTTGGTTTCTCCCAGCTAAACACAATGTACAGTTTCTATCTAAACTCTTGGCAAGTTTAACATAAAACATTTCACACCCAGTGCTACAGAGAATGGCTTATCACAAATTCCGTTTAGGTACAATAAATTCCATTCTCATGGGTGAAAAAACAATGGGCTCTAAGACTCTTCATCGCGTTCTGAGAATAAGTTACAACTGACAAGATGGCAGATCATTTCACAAGGACACTGATGAACTTCTAATGGACCTAGACACATAATTTAGGTACTATTAGCAATTACTGTCAACATTAGAGGCGCAAAGATCCAGCTGGCTAAAACCCAGCCACTAAAGCTTGTGGGGTGAACAGAGAACAAGCTGACACCAATAAATGTTTTTCATTATCTGGTGAGCCCAAAAGCCTGAACGTGCAAAACTGATATGAAAGCACTTCCTTGACAGTTTTCCAAGAATATGAATTAACTAGACATGCATTTTTTACAAATAATTATTTAAAATGTTTTCCTTAAACAAAATACTGATGGAACTTTACTACATTGCATTTAAATACATTATCATACCTGCTGAGCCAGAGGGAGGAGGAGCACCAGCTTTCTGCCACTCGGTAGCTTCAGCAGCCATTCTACGAACATAGGCGTCGTCCACGCACATCAAAATGTTTTCTGGCTTTATATCCGTATGAATGATCTTGCACTTGCTGTGTAGATAATCTAGACCTTGAAGTACCTAATTACAAATGGATATTTTAAAAATTTATTTTAATTACCCAGATCAAGCTAAATATATTTATATTAAGAGATGTTCAACTGATTGCCTGAAAGGATGTGGCCTGAAAGGAAAATCTATTTAGCTTGTAAAGCCAGTTACTGAGATTTTAATGAGTAAGACACTGGCTGGATGAATTGACTCAATTTAATGGCGTCCAATAAGGGGCACCAAATCAATTTCATATTTTCATAAATTTGCAATTTAATATTTCCATATTTAATTTTTTGTTTGAAATATTGGGAAAACTCAACAGATATTAATATGGTTCTAAGTTAAATACATTCTATGTCCTTACAGATTTCTGATTACAGTCAATTGTCACGTTGTTCCCTGATCTATCATATATGTTATCATATTCTCTAGGCCTTCTTCGTGGGAGTTTATGGTTTTTTGGTCAGAGGCACTGGGCAAAGGGCATCGGTTTTCGGTTGTGTTTAACACCCCTCATGTATTCTGGAATAAGCTGGATGGTGGTTTTACCTGGGCACCTCAGGCACTATTTGCTAAGTCTTATTGCTAATTATACTTTTAAGTTTTTTTAATGGGAAATTATACTTATTTTCACCAAACTGACTCCAGAGAGTTTGAGAGTTCCAGAAATGGTTCTCCCTGTTTCAATTTGCTAACTTTATTGTTTATTATCACCAATAGGTTGCAAGGGTGATTTATTATTAGTACACAGAGGTATAGGTATAGCATAACAAGCAATGCCACCACTCCAAGTCCTACAACAAGCAGTGGTGATGTCCCTCCACCCACGGCAGCACGCGTCACTACTATACCAACCCCTGCAACAGGCACTGCTGACATCCCTCCACCTGTACGAGCACAGGTTGCTTCTGTAATCAAAAGAAAGCAAACTCAACCACCTCGTACTAAAGCCATAGGAAAGACATATCAGCCAGGAGAGAGCTCTGATGAAGATGAGAGACCAGGTTCGTCCACTTTCTCAACAGCTCAAGCAAAGAGTCCTTTCAAAGTAGCCCTTCCTTCATCAGAGGAAGAGGAACCGAGGCAAGAGGTAACGACTCAATTCTTTTCTCTGAAAAACTTGCGGAACATAAGGAAGGACTTTGGCTGGCACAAAGGTGAGACACTTATCACCTGGTCACTTTGTTGCTGGGATAGTGGCACCAACACAATTGTTTTAAGCTACAGAAAAGACAGACAGCTGAGAAGTCTGGCCAGACGCGGGAGGACCAACAAAGCTATGGGAAGGAAATTACACACTCTCAGTCTGTGGAAGAAGATCCTGGCAGCAGCAAAGGGCAGACACACATTTAAAGATGACATCAAACACTGCCCAAACAAGTGGACCACCATGGAAAAAGGCATCAAATACCTGAGAGAGCTGGCTGTGCAAGAAGCCATTTATGGTGACTGGTGAGCAAATGCTGACCCTGATGAGCAAACCAAGCTATTGCTATGATAATCTACAGAAGTGTTGGTAAAAAATATTAGCAATAAAAAGAAAAAAAAAAAACAAACAGAAACCTAGCTGACCCCACTTAAAAGACTTCTTTCAATTTTTCGACAATGTTCTACGGCAGTTAACAGACTTCCAGACTCATAAGCTCCAGCTACCAGAACACTCAAGGTATCTTGCTTTCAGGATCCTTTAAGACATAAGTAGCTAGGGTGAACTTTAAAAGCAAAACATGTTGGTTCAGAATACCAGTAACAGAATACAAAGACACTAGTCTAAAACCCAGTCCTGAGACAAGAACTGCTACATCCCTACAGCACACAAGGCAGTTTAAGAGAAGAGCAGCAGCATACACAATATTTACACCCGGGTTTATCCCAGAAACACTGCCAGTGTGTGCTTTGCTTTCTCCAGTTCTGGAGCTAGACTAGAACAGCAACCAGCCTAAAACACTACCTGAAAACTACCTGAAAAAAAATACTACTTCATATTCCTATATAAAAACTGCACCTTCATTTGAACAGGACTTGGTGTCGACACCAACGATACATCTAAAAAATTGGTGTACTCTGATAATCTGGAGTTTTTTCCTACAGATCCACAACATATTTGATTACTTGCCAAAGGAACTGGAATAACATACAGTATGTTTCTAAGAAAGAAATGTTACAGAAAGATTGGTTTATACTTGGGAAGTTAGTGGCTAAGTGGCTTCAGATTTTAAAATAGGTATCAACAGCAATAATGCCATAAATATGGATTATAATAGTCTCTGTCCTCCTCCACTATACTCCAGACCATCTTACAAATTACCACTGAATTCTGCAATTTTGAGTCCAAGGGAAAAAAAAAGATCCTACAGTAATGCTGAAAGCTGTAAACATTCAGTAGAAAAAAGTATCTGTCCCACTAGGATACAGAGAAGTGGAACTCATGTGGAATTAGATTTGGTATCTCCCACTTTAAAAAGATAGTCTTTCTTCCTTTTCAGTACCAGTGTTAGGGTGGCAGCTTTGATTTTAATTTGGCTGAAGATTCTTTTTGGGGAAGAAAAAAAAAAAGAAGAAAGCAGAATATTTTTTAGAATCCAAATCAGTTCCATGACTTACCATAAGGAGCACTCTGCACTCTGCTAGAATTTTATAATTACAAAGAATGTTGTTAACTGCCTTAAATGTGGATCAGACTGCTTCATCATAAAAACTGGAAGTATATTATACCACTAAATCAGTAAGGAAATGTATACTACATGGACATACTTTTTCACCGTGCTCTGAGATGATGGAGAACAGTGAAAACAGGTTTTGGGGAAAAAAAAAAAAAGAAGACAATAATAAAATGGCTAACATATTGTGACTCTGAAAAATTACAACAGATGCCGTCACTACAATCAAAATGTAAATTACAAGGCTGTATTTTTTCCCTTGTAAGGTTCACATATCCAGTTTTACATAATGGAACTCATAATTTGTATTTTCTAATTAATATTCACTTTTTTTTTTTAATTCAAGGAGCCAGATCATATTGAACCACTAAATAGATTATTTATTATGTTGTAGTTTAAAGCAAAAGTGAAATTTTTGATTGGTCAAATACATGATGCTCATCTCAGTATCAGTTTTAGAACATGATCTTCTCAAAAGAAATCGATGCTATACATTTTACAACCCAAAGTAAGGATTCCATAAATAAACAAATGGACACTTTCAATCATCTCTGCTGCAAAAAAAAGGAACTGCATCAACGAGACCTTTTTCAATACTACAAAGTTTTCTCGTGCACAACAGTTCACATAACTACCCCAGGGGAAAAAAAATTGCTTGAAACCAAACCAAAATTTCTTACTAAGAAACATAACTCTCAGCTCCATTTTAAAATAAACCTAATTCTGTCCCAATGCTCAGAAGTACTCAGAAATTGCAAAAATATTTTTCAATTTTCAAATCATAGCATAAAAAATTCCTATTCTATTGTGGCATGGAATTACAGTAGTTTCTGAAACAAAACGGTTTGCTGTACAGAAACATCAGTGCAACAACTGAATTGTTTCATAATCAAGTTTCACAAATTTAGAACATATGTAGCATGAGTTTTGTCTGAGCAGAAGAAAGAATAAGGATCTGTATAATCTTTAATGAGATGGATAACCTCTAAGTTTTACCAGTCCCACTAGTCCGAACAGTTCGTTCCAACCTCACAAGCACTAAACCTTTTTAATCTTTCAGGACTAACCCATTCCTCTTTTTTCAAGAAACGAATGTTTGAATCACTGGGAATTTTCACCTTTGTTTACATTCAAAGGGTAGTTCGGGTTGGAAGATTGTGTGACTCAAACCCTCCCAGTTTAAGTCAGACCAACTTCAAACTTGTATCTAACCTCAAAATCAGACCAGCCAGGTCAGAGCCCTTACCCAGTTTGTTCCTGACCATGTCCTGAGATGCAGACTGCTTAACACCGGTCCTCTGCCTGACCACCCTCATGAAAAAGGACTTCTTCCTAACACGTAATAGATCCTCTCTTTTTGTAATTCATGTACGTACGTGGCTTCTTGTTTTATCTCTGTGTGTGTCAGCAAGAGAATCTGGCTCCATTTTCTCTCTCTGTGCTGCAGACATCAAAAGTTTCCCTCTTTATTAGACGTACAAACCAGTTCTCCTGAGACCTCTCATATGCTGCAGCTCCCTCATCTTCTTCGTGGCCTTTCACTGGACTCACTTTAGTAAGCCCATGTCTTGCACTTGGAGCCCAAAACCGTACAGACTCCTCTATACTAAACCAGAGCCCTCATTCTGCTGCCTATGGTCTTGCTAATGTGGCCTACTACATGGCTAGCTCTCGTCATCACCAGAGCACATCGCTGACTTGTGGTCAGCTTGTCTACCAGGACCCTTTGTGCCCAATCTGCCATCAATATTCACATTGTCAACCAGTTCTTCCTTAATGATAACCAGTCCAGCAAGGTGCATCTCCAGTTTGTCACCTTCCTCAGACACAGCCCACTCCATACTGAGAAACTGTCCTCAACACACTGAAAACTTCCTTGATCACATGTGCCCCACCAGAGTAGATATCAAGGTGGTTAAAAGTCTCCCAGAAGAACCAGATTATTCCAGTTGTCTAAAGAAAGTGTTTCTCATCTACTTTGGAAACTGGCGGCCTGTAGCTGATACTTAACCATGATGTCACTCTTGCTGGTCCTCCCGCTGACCCATTCTACAGCAAATACTCAGATATTTAAGCTTAACTCCTCTTCCCTGGTCATTGTTTTTAAAGTATTTGTATCAGGCTACTGCTGCTCTCCAGGCACCTGGAGCTAGCCCACCACATTTCTGCACTCACAATGAGGTCACAGCTCCACAACCACGTGCAGATTTCTAATTCCTGCCCTTTGTTGCCCATGCCAGAGACCACTCGAGTCAGGTCCCCCAGTCCTGACGATCAGAGAGAGCTCTGAGAACCTCCCCCATAATTCTGTCCTTCAGACCCCTGTGCTCACCGACCCCACTTCTCACCGGGTTGTGGCCGCCCCGCTTGAAAGTCCTCCCCTGCTAGGTTACAGGAGCCTGTTGCTAAAAAAGCTGTGAAGCTGGATTCAGAATTTCTCGCCTTCCTTCCACAAAGGAGTGGTTTTCGGCTTGGATCCATTCATTCAGTTTCTACCAACAGGCAGTGTAACTGACGTAAGAGTAAACGGTAGCCGGGAGTTCCTAAATCTGGCTTTCCTGCTAAACCCCGTGTATCAAGAAATTACACTGTAATGTCTTGGGTTTTGACCAAATTCCAGGACAAGGGTGTAACCAAAGGGAAAACATTCCAAACGAAAAGATTACAATGTTTACTGAAAACAGTGGCTATTTATACGCATGTATAGTACAAATACACACATTTCCATTTCTTAGCAGGCAGCTCAGTTTGGCTGAAGCACTGCATTATTATAGCTCCTTATTTCTAGTATCTGAGCTATCTAGTTGTAGAGAAATTCATGGACCTAAAATTTCAACTGTATACTAACAACTGCATCAATTGGGTTATTTAGCTAATTCTGATTAAGGAGCTGATATTCACCAGTCCACACAATAAAAATTACAAAGAAAGTAACTACGTTAACAGATTGCTTATTAATAAAACAGAGGAAAAGATCACGAAAGGCAATACAAGTTACCTAAGTGCCAAAATACTTGTCATTTGTAGGTATTACCTGCACACAGATCAGTAATATATACA
>NW_009695244.1:7786-29933 GCF_000703405.1 Apaloderma vittatum | reverse complement strand
ATCTTTACTGGTGCCTGGTGTTATTTCTCAATATTATTTCTGCAGGTCTTTACACTTGTCCTTGTTAAGCAATGGCAGCCACGGATGCTCCTGCATCTGATACTTCTTTTCACCTGATACTTCTTTCTGATACACCTTTTCACCTCTCTGAAGGCTCTTGCCATCCAGTGCTGTGCAAGGGGAACGGTTGAACAAACTCCTCCTGAGTGAGGTGAGGGAAGCTGGTAGCTTTGCCTGGACTGTGGAGCAGGTCTGTAACAGGCATTAATGGGGGAAGTCCAGGTGTCGGAAAGCTTATGTGAAGTGAGCACTGTTGGGAAAATAATAGGGTTTGGAAAAAAATCACTTCTGGGAACTTACCTGAGCATGGGTCCCAAAAGGTTTCCAGGAAGGAAGAGCTCATGGGAGTGTGCCATGGACATGGTGTCTGGTACAGAGAGTGTAGTCTGAAGTAATGATCACCACCAAAACCAGGTGAATTTAATCAGTTTTTGTAACTGGCAAGAGGACAGTGCTTAAGTTTTGCTGACCTCTAGGCAAATGCTATCTCAAGAAGATGTGGCAGGCAGGAGGAGGAGTGGCTGGTTACCTCTGGGAAAAAGACCTGAGACTTTAAGCCAGTTGGCATTTTCCATGGAAGGGATGCAGTTCTTGTTTCCATGATATGTTCTGACACCCGTTGATATGCTTCATTTCTCCAGGACAGCAGCCTCTGTGTGCCCATAGCCCAGGGATCTCAAGGAGGATGGCTGTCAGCCAGGCACCACCACCAGTCTCACAAGGTGGCTTTGCTCTGCAGATTGGCTCTCAGGCGGGGCTGGCCTGTGCCACCCCAGCCTCTCAGGGTTTACTTTCCTAGCCTTATTGTCTAAGCCTTGGCTGAATTATACCTTTTTCCAAGAATCCCAATAACCTCATGTTTTTCAAGCAGTGAGCCACGGCAAGGCTGAGGCACAATAAGCCAGCAGCACCATCTCTTGCCAGCACCGTGGCATTTAGGAGAGTAACAGCAACAGCTTTAAGAGTCTCCATTTTCCGTAAGTCAAAAGAGAATTGCATGGTACTTCATATTTGCAAAACACGGATGTCAGGCTGCCTGAAAACCACACTGTGTTCAAAAGTCAGTATTTCAGTCAGAGATTTCTCACACAACTGGCTGCAAAACAAATGGTGCTGCTGTCCTGCATGGGTCTGAGGAGAACAGTGTGTAAGAAGCAAAACCCACATGTAGTTTGTTGCAGGTTTGTGGTTAGGAAGGCTTGGAAATGGACTTATTACTTGTCCTTGCTCTTACCATCTCCACATGTCTTGAAGTTGATGTGAGTCCTTACTTCCAGCTTTTTGACATAGTGGGGAGACATCTTAATGGTGACCTAAATTTGGGCTTCAGTTTAAAGACTAACTTCAATTTCATATAAGCTTAAGCTAAATTAAGACCCCATTTGAACTATATCAGGAAATCTCTTCCTTCACACAGAGCTGCATCCCGTGTCCTCTGGACTAGTAATTTTCCTTTAGTTTCCCACCTCCAAGTAGGGTCTGGCCAGGTGAACTCAGAGATCTGGCTGACTTTGAGGATACAAGAAGACCATGCCAAGCCAGAGAGAGAAGTGTGTGGCTGGAAAGGAGGTTGCTTTTGTTTCCTCTGGCTGTGTGGTTTTAGGTGAGCTTCAGGTGAAGCTGACAGACTGCACTGCAGAAGGTAACAAATACTTGTTGTCTCTGCAAGCAAGGAAGAAAAGAACTATAGCTTCTCTTTTTACCTCGGCTCCACAACCCATGTTCCTGTCTTAAGGTATGGCTATGAGATGATTAAGCTTGGTGAGGTAGAGCAGTGGGAAATGAAATGTCAAACAGGAGAGCCCATTAGACCAGGTTGGGGCAAAAGTTTGTACCTCTGTGCTCCCAGGATCATGGCTTTGAGGCCCTTGGGCTTGGGGACTGGGCAAAGGCTTGCCAAACATCCACTGGTACATAAATCCTCCCATCACTTCTCCTGCAGAGGGGCCTGGGGAGCTGTGCCACAGAGGTGTTGGCTGTTCTCATCCTGTTCAGTCAAGTAAACTCTTCGGTTGTATGGCTAGGACTCTAGCCAAGAGGTCTTTTTTTACTGGTCACTCAGGTGATCACACAGGTGACTTGAGCACTAGTAAAATTAGTGTCCAAAGGCAAAAAGTTAACATTTTCCAGACCCTCTAAGGCTTTGGAGGCATTACCTGGCAATGCTTAAGACATTGGTGTCCTTGGGTATCCTCATCCATCTACTAATGGCTTCTGTTTCCATAACATGGAAGGTTTGGCAGGGATTTAGCCACTCCAGGTACCGGTTTGGCATCTGAACTCAAACCCACCTTTAGCAGCAGCCCTCTTGAAGCTTAACTGCCTGACTTGGCAACGGAACAGACTGGCAGGCATTCAGACAGTCTTCAAAGGGCAGGTAGAAACAAGCGCTGGGTTTGAGAAATGCTGCAATCTTCAGCAACCCATCTGTGGTGACCATACACCCCAGCTTCAGGTCACTCTAACACTGTATCAGAAACTTCACATTAATGCTCCATAGCCATCTATTGACGTTTTGCTCTCTGTACTGTACCGAGTCTAATATAGCTGGCTTTGCTGCATGCCCTGAGTTCAGTGCAAATAGTTGCATAAGAGGGGAGCACGTGCTGTTGAAGGCATTATAATGACATATAGTCATCCCTTTGAAAGAATGAACATGGCCCCAACATTAGTTTAGATCACAATTTTAATGTTTAAAAACTATAGAGGTAACAGAGAGATTATAGAACTTAATACATTTTTTAATTATTATTATTTACACACAGAAACTGAAAAAATGCATCGTTTATTTGGATATGAGCATCACAAAGTATGGTGATGTTAGCAGGAGCAAAATATTACCAATGACTCACTTCAACAATCTATTAGAGACGAGCTCGTATCAAGCGTACATCATTCAAACAGTATTGTTTATACTGGATTTGGGTGAGCCTTAACATACCTTGGAACACTAAAACCAGGTTTCTATAAACAAGTTGTAGTTCAAGTCTTGTGGAAAAATACCTTTACAGTTTATATTTTGTTGGCTACAACACTGAAAACAAAATGTATTCTTGTATTACCAAAGGGGCCCTTTACAAGGGAGATATTTTACCCTTCAGGAGCTCTGTAGAAGTGACTGCATATAGGTTTTTTCCCTCAAACTTGTGCTCATGATGGAAGTAAATGTTATTTCAAGTTTCATTTCATCCAAGACCATAAAGTAAACATGGAAAAGAAATACAATTATTTTTAGATGCATTTCTCAACCTCTGTTTTTCAGCAGTCTTAAAAAAAACTGCATTTCTGTGCTTTACCAGCAAGAAAGTCTATGCAAGGCTCTTTGATAGAGGCACTCTCAGGACACACATGACCCTGCCCCCTCATCCTCAGCCCTGGACACGCAGCTATCCCACGACCAAAATACTGTCCTCTGTGCGTTTGTAGGGTGGGATGTGCAACCAGTCCCTGGCCAGGGATGGTTTCCTCAGCCTCAGGAACTGGTGTTTTGGTTGTCTGATAGCAGCGAGCCCGGGTCTGTGGCAGAGGAGCAGCCACAGGACTCTGTAGGAAGGGAGTGGGCTAGAAATGGCACTGATCACTCTGGTTGCTGCCCACCTCTGGCTTGCAGTACATTTTTTTTTTTTTTTTTCTCCCTGGTGGCTGAAAATGGAAATGTGGAAGTCCTGACTTCTGTTTGTACTAGTTGGGTAAATACATGCCTGGATACAACATGTCATAACTCTGGGTCAAATTTGCCAGCTGTGGTTTGCTCTGGTTTCTGCATAAAGCCTTTTCAGCACTTTACTACCACCTGGCCTCAGCTGAGGAGGTAAGAAGTGCCTGGGTACCAAAGGGGCCCTTTACAAGGGAGATATTTTACCCTTCAGGAAAACTGGCAAACTTGCTGTTGAGAAAACAGGGAATCATACACTGGAATTACTCCTAAAAATTTCATTGGACCTTTTATTTCTCTTTTCTTTTTACATTACCAATGTAATTATAAGTTCAAGTTCAGGATTTAACTTGTGAACTCTTGGGAGATAGGAAAGGATATATATTTTGCTAAGTCAGAAGCTAAAGTATTTGTATTTCTATTAAAATCATTCTTAATATGCAGAGCCTATCTCAACACTTCTCTATCATTGGGGATAAACGACTGCAAAAATATACAGCATCCTATTTATTTACAATATATATATGTACATAAAAATGAAATTTCCTACAATACAACACAACTGCATAGATTTGTCTTCAGAACATAGGCATGTGTACAATTCGTGAATTCTAGACCTTTCCAGCCCTGTACTTTTTATTAATTCATTATCTTTTTTTTTTTCACAGTTTGTTACAGAAATCCTTACATTAGATACAAATAAAACATTCTTTGTGTACGTTATAGGAAATAAGGATTTTCCTGATGCCAAGGGCTTTGGGGAATTGTTTAAGAAAGCACCCTGGTGCCAGGCGATAAAACCATCTTGTGGAGCTGCTGCTGGAGCTGAGTACATTCTGCTGTGCCTTTCTCCTATAGGCACTGGGGTGGGATGGTAGGTCTGGAGGTGGGACACCACCACGTGTAAAGAGTTTTGTTTTCACCAATATGCTCTTTAGCCTTAATGTAAGGTTCAAGCAAAGAAACATATTCGTTTAAACATGAGCTAGAGATGCCATTAATTGTTACTGTTAATACTCAGTATCAGAAAGAGCTGTGGTGCTTATGCATTGTACAGAAACAACCCATATATCATCCAGCCTGCATTTGCAAGTGTGCCCTACTGCAAGTGGAGCAGGAGCTGCAGGGTAGGATATATGGCTTGGGAAAGCAATCCCCAGGAGCAGACAGGCATCCTCATCCCTGACCTCGTAGGATGAGACCGGCTGCTCTGCCCGGGGCCGGCACACGGGCCGGGCAACACTCTGGCCCTGGCAGTGCCGCAAAAGGTCTGCACTGACACACGAGGTTGGCATTGGCCCCCTGACCAGGAGCAAGCATCAGCCAGAGAGGTCACAGCTCCTGAGATGCTATTCCCAAAATCCAATTTGCTGTGTTTTACTTAACAGGCGTGTTCGCCATCGGACAGAGCAGGGAAGCTGTATTCTGCAACTGTAAGGGCGCTTTAACCTCATGACTATTTTCTTTGCAATGCGCTGCGGGCTAGGAGAGGCAGCAAGGCCGTCTTCTAAGTGCAGGATTAACTCCTACTGTCTTATTAGGAGCCTCTGCTTCTAATTAGTCCTTCCTCATCCCTCACCACTCAGTTGTTGCTACTATGCAAACGAGGATTTTAAATTATTTTGTTGTAGCTACTAGGAGCAAATTTGCATCCAGTCTATTATATTTGCAGTGCTCACCATAGTGATAAACTCTCTATGAAAAGAAAGCATGCTACCACCTACTAAGTAGATATGGTACTCTGGGTCCTATTAATTTAACAACAGAGAAACTCCTACAGCATTTCACTGTGCTCTTAAAATCCTAGCTAAAATGTGGGACTCGTACATCGTTGGCTACAAGTTCACTATTCCAAATGAACTGAATAACAGCAGTACATTTTACAGATAACCTCATACAAATATTGTCATCCATCACTGATGTTGACAGTTACAGCAGGGTCTATTGCATTCTGTTAAGAATGTATAAACCTGATGAGAAAACAAAAAGCACGTTATTTCACGTTCATTACCACAGACATCAATAAACACATGATTCCTTTCCATAAATATCTATAAATATGATTCCAGTAAATCAGTCTAAGCAAAATTCCCTCTTTTTTTTCTTTCTTCTTTTTTTTCTTTTTTTTTTCTTTTTTTTCCAGAAACCCAGAAGCAAAGCCTATTTAAAGACTCAGTATTTTGGGTATCTGTTTTTCAGTATCTAAGATATGCTTTGATGGTCTAGTACCTGGGGTAATTTCACTCTATGCACACACCCAGCTCATTCTTCTCCCTGTTTATCCAGTAAAACTCCAGTATACAAATAAACTGGGAAAAAAGAAGGTAGAACAGCAAAGAGGAGAGAGAGGGATAGTGACGGGGGAGATTTGGGAAGATGCAAGGAACAATCAGCCACCCAACATCCCTTCAAGCCGAAGGAAGCTGGGTGCCAAAACTCAGTGGTTGGTATTTTAAACACAAGACTACAGACTATTTGTGGGATGGAGATGTTGCAGTCATGACATTGCTGGGACACTATGCAGCAGATCAGACCTCTAGCTCACACCTGGCTACTTGAAAATCATTCCCAGGATCTCCACTCTCACAACCCCCCAATGCACAGAGCTGCACTGCTCATAAATCAGTAGTAGAAGAAGGATAAAGCAGGGAGGAAAGCACGAGAGCCCTGGAGCATCTTAGGGATAACAATGTACAGCATTGTCAGGTCTGAGACAGGTTTTTTAGGGTAAGATCCAGAGAGATTTTAAGGCACCTCAAAACCTGAAACACAACCCCAGCAAGCCGAGTCAGAGAATGGAGTGAGATGCTAGGCTCCTGCTGCAGTGATCAGGGAGGCAGGTGCCTGCAAAAGATGAGTCCCAAACTTACACCCCAAGCTGGGAGGATGCCTGGAATGAGCTGCAAGGAGATAAGAACCAAGCATAGGTTCTTCTCTCCAGAGCCTGACCACCATCTGGGCTCATAGGCTGTGGTATGGACTTCTCTATGAATAAGGGCAGGGATCAGCCTCATAAAGAGACAACACAGAGAGAACTGGTGACCTGCACCATCGCAGGCAAGGGCTTGAGACCAGCTGCAGGAAAGCATGAGCGACCTCAGCCTGGGGGTCCCAGTAGCTCAGCGGTTTATGTGTTCAATGCTGGGCTGGAGGGTGCTTGGGAGGAAGGACGATGCACCTGAGATCTTGCTGGGAGCCTGTTAGGGAAGGTCTGAGGGGCCAGAAAGATGGAATAAGGTAACACACTCTGCAGTCTAGCAGGTCACTTTGCCTAGAGCGAAAAGGCTTCCAGTTTTGTTCTTGCTGGTGGGCCACTCCGAGGACTTGGGCAGCCTATGGAGGCCACCGTGTTATTTCTGGATCACAGTGGAGTATTGGCAGAGCAGCCGATACTGCCTAGGCAGAGGTACAGATCTGGCAGTCTGGATTTAGTCGGCTTAGTTTTTTGCAACATGAATGCTCCGCACCTCAATGCCCAAATTCCAAGGAAGTCCCTAAACTAACATCTCTGGAGGTCACCCATAGAAACCAATTCTCAGAGTCCTGAGAAGTGCTCTGTGGTCTCGACTCTCAGTGACTTCAAGCCATGTAGAACAAGGCAACGGCAACCGAGACAATTCAATAGCTCACAGAAATCTCAAGATCCCAAATTCTCCATCCCTAACCTTAAAAAGACCAAGCTGCAATGACAGGTTCCCCACAGCTGAGGACAGTCTCTTTCCACAGTTACAACGGGAGTTGGCAAATGAAGCAACTACTGGGAACGAGCTGGTCACTGACAGGTATGGCTCGAGCATACCGGGGGCATCGCTCAGCCTTCGGGCGTGAAGCGGGGCTCCCTTCAGCCATCGGTTCTTTCAGTGGGAGCCAGGTTCATGTTCTGAGACACTTAGCTCACACGGTGAAATGACACAAAGCGAACGCGTTTATGCTGCTGGCAGTGCACTAATAGAAGATGTCTGCTCAGGATGGTTGACAATCACCTGCTTAGCGTCTGAGTCTCTACAAGTAGTTCTCTACACCCGCTATAAGGCATTAGGCAAATGCTTATTTTGTGGACCATAGATGCAAGTTACAGTGTTTCTGCTAGTAGTAACTGAATGTCTTTAACGGTAATGGAGAAGCAATGAGAAATATAAATGAACCATTTTAAATATAAAAAGTGTTTCTGTTTGTTTAAAGGAATGTTACAGATTTCAATTTCCATTAGAAATCCAGTAGTTTGGCGGGGTGAGTCAAATCCTGCTCCCACTGCTGTCGAAACCCCACTGACTTCAGTGGGAGGAGGATAAGACACAAGAGAGGACCTAGTCTCTACAAGGAATGTACAAACAAATCTCAGAATGGAAAAGGTTTGAGGTATGATTAAAGGTGTAGGTTTTGATAAAACTGGAGCTTGGTGGGGTTTTTTTTGTTTGTTGTTCTTTTTTTTTTCTGAGAGAAGTGGGGCATTAGTAAACAGTTTAATGCTGAAGAAAATGCAGACTTCCTATGGAAATTGTCTGCTTCTCTTCAGGCCCAAATCCTCATGGTTTGGGGTAAAGTCTAGTTCTGGTCAGGCAAAACTGAAGTGTTCCAGGGGAATGGTGGCTGGTGGTGGCTGTTCTCCTGCTCCCTGCACTCTGCCATGAAGACACACACACAGAGCTCTGTTCCCCAAAGCCACAAAAGGGCCAAGCCCTGGGGCTGGCTCCCCCACCAGAACACCAGAGAGAAGTATCAGATTTAGGACCTATGTTTATCTAATGCTCATTTACGCTCTCACCATGATTTTTGTGCCTGTATCCAGAATGCTACACTTAACCCAGTGAGGCAAATGGTGCACGAAACAGAAAAAACAAACAAACAAACCAATAAACCAGATGCATACAACTGGAGAACAGAGTTTTGGCTAAAAGACAGGGGAGGCGGGGAAGGGCGTGAACTGATATCACTCCATTCGGGATTGATGACAATGGGGGCTGCTGCCCTAAAGGAGCAGAGCTTATGATTGAAGGGCTAACGATAATAACAGAACAATGCAATTCATGGGTGGAAGAGGGGAAACATTAATCGTGATGAATTCCTTTAAGCAACGCTCTATATAGTCTCACAGACAATTAACACAGACTTAGCGCTGATCTGATAACCCAGTATCAGGGGACAGAATGATATGCCTGTTGGAAAAATGGGTCTGTCTTCTGCAAGAAAATACATCTACGACAGTAATTTCAGTACTGGATAATCATTATTCGGATTTGATTTGAGTAAACTCACAAAAGATGGAATAGATAACAGAACGGATGGTTGCGATTTTGGTGTGTAGCAAACAGGGTTGTCTTCTTTTCAGAAGGAGGAGAACTTCAGTGGCCTTCAGCACTGCCTCCTGATTGTACCCAGTCATAGATGACCAACGGAATGCTCACTAGGGAAAACATTATCCCCAGTGTCAAGAAAAGAGAAGCCTGGAAGAAAAACGAGAGAAAATTAATGAATAAAAAGAAAAGACAATTAATTCAAGTATGTTAACTTCTCCTCCTAAGGAGATTTACAAGGTGATGTATCAAAGTTATCAGCTAAAATGGGATAAAACTTCTGGTAAAGACAAGACCCATAGATAATTAAACAGATTAGTGTCATTAATAATTACTTGCTGAACACCAAAACCAATTTTTTTCTCTCTTCAATGCACTTCTTAAACACCGATCATCCCTAAAGAGGATTAAGTGAGTCTGTTTTTAGGACCGATCGGCTCTGCCCTTTTCAAAGCCTCACAGAAATAAGTATAATCTTCCCATTGGGTATGTGTCCGTCGAAGCTCAGCCCTTTCGTCTTGGGGTCTGTGGATGGAGCCACAAGCAGAAACACGTGTTTCCTGCCTGTCTGCCCAGAGCAGGAAGATCTGACCTTACGATGCTTCCAGTGCACGCCCCATTAGACTGGGAATACACAGGAGCATTGTGACTTTTCAGCTGCAGCTTTTCCTGGGGCTCATAGAAAACCTTTCCAAGGCCCATTCCCATCTGCTCATGCATGCCAAAGAGCTTATGTTTCAGCTGGCTGCTTCTGGTGGAATCACAGAATCATTGGAAGGGACCTCTAGAGGTCATTTAGTCCAACCTCCACTAAAGCAGGATTGCCTAGAGTACACTACACAGGATTGCATCCAAGCAGGTTTTGAATATCTCCAGAGAAGGAGACTCCACAACCTCCCTGGGCAGCCTGTGCCAGTGCTCTGTCACCCTCACAATAAAGAAGTTCTTCCTCATACTCAGATGAAGCACCCTGACTCAGGCCATGAGGAAGATCACAAACAGGGTGCTTTGTACAACTTCCAGATCGACACACTGAAATGGGCAAAGCTTGCTGGGCTGAGAGGATGTGGCTCTTAGTGCCGTGGTCTGGCCGATGTGATGGGGTTGGGCCATAGGCTGGACTCGATGATCTCAGAGGTCTTTTCCAGCCTCAGTAGTTCTGTGATTCTGTTTGCTGAAGTGGGCTGGAGGGGTTCCCTCTCCTCCGCTACTGACAGCTACAGCTGCTTGCAGAGCTGCCGGTTGCCATCCAGGGGAAAAGCCCCTTGACTTTCAGAGAAGGTCCCCCCAGAAGACAAGGTGCCCTGCATGGTGCGGGCCCTCCACTGAGAAATCCCTGGCTAAGCAAAGGAGAAGGACAAGCACAGCTGCCAGCTGACTGAAGCAAGGAGGCGAGTAACATGAGGAAGCTCACATATACATTCAAATTGGACATTACAAGGATCTAGGACATTATAAGGAATGACAAGGAGAAAACATTGCACTGACGGGAAAGGAATGCATACCCAAATCCTCTGAGTCAACTTTGATCCGTCCTGCTGCGTGATTTTTAAATACAACGATGAAGGAAGAATGAAAATCAGCATATTGGCAGAAGTGACCCCTGCAAAATTCAGATAAATTAGTTTTGTTGGCTCTCAGCAACAGCTAATTATTGTGTTGCTGATCAGCAACAGTTTTTTTATTAGTAGTACAAAACCAGGATACTGTACCTACAACTCCAAAAATATCCTTCATGGATGGTATAAAAATGACTAACAGGTTGATGATAACCAAAAGAACAAAAGTAACCAAAACATGACGGCCTAAGTCAAATTTTGTTTTTCTAGCCAGCTCAAACAATGATGAACGCACCTGCAGGAAAAGAGAGAGAGAGAGAGATATTCTCTGTCAGGAATAATCTATAAGCCAATTCAAAGCTTCTCATATTTATTTTAACTGGTTCTTCATGTGATAAAAAGTGCTGCATAGATCTGTCAGAAATGTTTGGGTCTCTGTAACATCCTTTGAAATAATCCTTAAAATTAATTTGATTATTTCAAAACTGTAGGTATACCTGTATCTGCATTAGGATATTACTCTTTTTCTAACACTTCCTTCTACACTTAAAAATTAACTCCACCTCTGAGCCTGCTCCAGTGAGGTAACGTGAATTAAGACAGGGCCCTTGTGGATTCAATTTAAAACAGTTTTAAGACCAAAAGCAATTGTTTTATTTCCTGCAGGGAGAACTTGTCCAGAAGTTAGTGGGAGTCTTGGTGTGGGAGAAGACTGATCCAAGCTCAAGCTGTTTTTGTAGCTGCAACATCACTGTCTCGGCAACCTCTGGACAGTGGTTTGAAGGACGGTGCCGTGTACAACCGTTACCGACTTCCAAACCACGTGGAGCTTTTAACTTACGGTGAAAAACAGCACCGGCACCGTGAGTATCACCGCAACGATCACAGCCAAGCGCACGGTCAGGATGAGGATGTCGTCTTTGCTCTGGTACTTGTGAAGCAGATCTGACTGCACATCGTCTACGGAAAGGACAGCAAGGTAAGTGTTCTGGCAAACAGGCAACTCGCTCACAAAAATCATGGCTTAACAACAGCCTTCTTGAACAACAAGTGATTTATCTGCAAAAAGAGCACGGAATGAAACGTTCTCGAGTTAAAACAGCACTTTGAACCAAATCCTAATGATCCTATTATTCCAGATTAATCCTCTGGAGGCCTGACTTAGGAATCCTAATTCAAGACAGCACATGCCTAAAGCCTAAGGTATTTTTCACTGTAGGAAAGACAACAGTGAGACATAGACGAAAGCTTGCTTACATATATACATATATATAAAAAATAAGCAAAGAGAAATAAGCTATTTGTAACTGGCTCCATGTTTTTGGTGGTGTTTTTTTTTAATATTCAAATGATATAAAAATAACCACATGCACTGCAAAGGCTGAACTTAATATAAACTACAAGGTTTAGAGCTAAATTTATCTAAACAGCAAATAAACTTCCAGGGAAAAGCAGTGCCCCTGTTCCCAACCGAGAACAAAGCCTATCTTGGGTCAGCTCTCAGTAGGACGCTCTGACATTTGCTCTCAAATCCCTTGGCAGCTCCTCCAAGGGCTGCCCTGATGGGTTTTTCTCTTGAACTTGTCAGCCCCACCACCAGTGCCTGCAGCCAGCCCTGCACCAGTTGGTGGCCCCAGCAGCCCAGAAAAATCATGGGGGGAAGCGGGGGTGTGCTTAATGCGGAGGCGCAGGTGACGTTTTAATACGATCTCCTGCAAAAATGTTTCCTTGAAGCTGTGATAAATAGTGCAGAGTGGGTCTGCATGTGCTAACCAACTGAAAAAAACCCACAAAACCAAGCTGCTGAGGGACCTATGTGTTTGCTTTTTAACTTTTAAATACCTAGGAGCAATAATCTAAGGGGGGGGCGGCTGTAAAGCGTGCCACAAAATGTACTCGCTGCCCCTTTTCAGGCTTATGTTTGGTTTCTGCCTGCTAATCTGAGAAAGCTGGTGGTAAAACATAACCACTCTTAAAGCAAAGTCCTTAAAGGGAACTCGTCAGCCACGCCTGATTTAAAATCTTTGGCACTCAGTAAAACCTCCTGTATTCCTGGAGACAGAGAAACGTGTCCCACGGCGAAACGCCTGCGCTCCCCCCCAGGACACCCTTCTGGGGAGAGACCACAGGTCACCACCACCTACACAGTGCTTGAATCCCCACCAGGAGAAAGAAAACGCTCTCCCACCTCCCTGCAGATTACAAGAGTGGGGTTTTCAAGCCGGGCACATGCACAGCTTCTGCGACACAGAGCTTACTCTGCTCCTGCGAGCACAGACTGCAACTTCTGTACCGCTCACGGACTGCAGCCAGGTAGGAAGTGAAGGGCAAGGCTTACAGTTGAAGGTCTGTTTTCCTTTCAGCTAGATACACCACAGAGCCCAACCACAGTGTGACCTTTTAGGGGAAGAAAAACACCTCTTTTCTGTAATTCTGCAATGTAAATATAGTCATCACTGCAACACTTTTGAGAACACAGCAAACAGACAAGTACTATTGGTGTAAAGAAGAAATGGCCACAATAAAAATGCTGTTCTTGCCCACATAAGGGTAGAGAAAAGGGTTAGAATACTGTACGTGAACATACGAAAGGTAAGGTCTTGCCAGTTTCAAGGGGCAGAAGGATCAAAGTGGAGGAATTTTATGCCCCCTTGGTGTCTTTTTTGCTGCCTGCCATGGCACTGACCCTTGTGGAAGCCCCAGCAGAGCCTCACAGCTTCCACCCCCGTGGGCTTCTGGGGCTGGGGAGCAGGGACGCCTGCCGTGGGGAGAGGCACATGAGACACCCCAGGGATTTCTCCGCCATTCCCCCTGGGGAGGGCCAGAAGGACGCAGCCCCTACCTCCTCCATGGACTCCAGACCCTCGTCCTTGAGGGGTGTGGGAGATTCCCAGAGAGGAGCGCCACGGATCTGCCTCCTCAGATCCCTGGGGCAATCACATCAGAATCTCCTCCCTGCCAAAGCGAAGGGGTCCGCGCTGATTTACACCCACTTGCTCCCTGGGGATGCTAATTCGATGCATTTCTACGAAAATGTGTTAGACGGGAGCAGTTGGATGAGAACAGCTGTTGCTGTTGTCACTTGCAGCTCGTTTGCGGTTTTATTGGGAAAATTAGAACAGACGACCTCAAGTTACTTCAATGCATGCAGACTCAAGGCCTCATAATCAGAATGAGAGCCTGAGAAAACAAATATGAGATAGGAACACCTTTGAAAAAAACAAAAAAAAACAATGCCACATTTCATGTTTACTTATTTTGTTTCTCTTGCAATACATGGCTCACGAGGAACAGTATCATGAATGAGGAGATTATAACAAAAAGGTCACTTGGAATAGAGTGGAGAAGACTGATGATGACCTTTTGGTGACTCTGAGGTAAAAGGCAGACACCAGTTTTGCTGTCTGTCTTGTAACCCCTTAATGGTCCATGGAAAAACACCTAATTTTCAAGGTTCCCATTATACTGGAACATGGAAGTACCTTCCTGGGTGACATACATGCTTTATTCTACTTTACTGAATAATTAGGTCCTTTAGGGCGTGCATGTTGCATCCTTTAGTGATACAACACAATTCTTTTGCTTCTTTGAGTGAACTGATGTGCATGAGAAGAAACGGGGGTGCAAATCTCAAAACACTGAAATAATCATCCTTTGACAGCTGAGCTGGGACAACACTCGAAGCTTCGCCACCTTTACTCACGGCTTATTTAATCAAGATCTGAAGGGGTCAGCTCTAGGGACACAGGGAAAATGTTTGGTCCTTTGCCTCTATGACGAAAGCATCAATAAGAAAATGAAAAATTTGTGATAGCTGATTTGATACTCGTCTCCTAGGACCCGCTCTCAAATCTGTCTCACTTTTTATGCAGATATGCACACCTCAGTCATTACCAATGTACACATTCAGGTGAGGACCTTGGAAGAAAAATCTTAGTGGGGCCCAGCTAATTCCCCATTCTCTTAAACAAATCTCTCCCCCATATTCTGAATATGCCTTTTGCAAATAATACTTTCACTTGTGCTTTTCATCCACAGGGAAAAAGGAGGAAAGGCTTTGTACCTTCAATATGAACATTTTAACAAAAATTATTTGCAAAAGGATGGGACTTTCCTTTCCAGCTGAGATACGCTATTGATTTCACATATATTTCCTTTCTACTTGGATCAGTAAAGAACTGCACACTTACCATAGAAAGTCAAATAGCCAAATATGGCAGTCATAAAGTACATCACAAACATGGCAAAAAATGAGATATTTGAAACCAACTGCATTTTTTTCTGTGAACGGCTGGAGAAAGAAGAAAAAAAGAACACAAAAACAGTTGGACTGGGTTTTTCAATAGCTGTTTAAAAATGTATTAAATCTTAGAATAAACATCATAATTCCGGAGAAACTCATGAATGCATTTTCATTTAAAACAGGATTTCACTGACAGCTGCGCAAGCAAGAGAAGGACTAGGGGAACAACTTAAATCCCAAGTAGGTAGGTCCACCCTGTGGCTCTGCTCCCCAGGCATATTCGCTTAAACAGAGAGGAGAGACATAGCCCCTAAACACTTCAGTAATTAGATTAGAAGATCAAAATAAAGGAAGAGTAAAATTATGGAAGGTAAAAACCCCCACCATTCTGAATGTTTGCAGAGAATTTTTTGTGTCCACGTGGGTAGAAGATAATGAATGTATGCAGACCACTGTAGACCTGTAAACTAGTTTAAGTGTAAACATTTCATCTTTAGGTATTTGTTCTGAAATATTTGCACTCCAGTACCTAAACTTAGACTTTTAAATCCGCGTGGGGATGCCCTAAATAGGCACCTGGGAACCTGCTGAAGTCACTTGAAACTCAAATAACTGGGACCTGAGGGCACCCGTGGGTGGGACTGACCCCGACCTCTCCCCTGGGGCTCCCCCAAAGCACTTGCAGCTCCCCACAGCCTCGCCCAGCCAGAGGTGTCAGCAATACATCTGTATTGGCAAAGGTCTTTTAGTACAGGCGAGGCTAAAAGTACTTTTGTTTTTTCCCTGGTACTGCAACATTTTTTTAGTTGCACTGGAACAAACGCTGTTAGCTGAACGCACGCCTCTCTCCGGTGCCAAGTAACGACACCAGAACAACTTGGCTCTCCCCAGGCTGCTGTTGTACTTCCAGAGAAAACTCTCAAAGTATTGCATTGTCCTCAACCTCCCTCATCCCTGTCCCAGCAGCACGCCTAGGAGGCCAGATTTGCTGTCAGCCACACTCGTTGGCTTGTTGGGTGTTATTAAAGCACATCTCCTCCAAATGGCACAAATGACTCAGAGCACCTCTGCGCTAACATTTTCCATGTAAAGCGGTTCAAAACAATTAACTGGGAAAAAAAAAAAAGAAAAAAAGAGAAAGGCTTACTCTTTAAGTTCGCTGTAAATTGGGAGGACCGATGGGTGGCACACAAACGCGAAAGCAATAGTGGGCAAAGCATACACGGTCTGTTTGGAGAGAATTTCAGAAAAGAAGTTAAGAAGTATTTCCCCAGTGCTGTGAAGAAATGATCCGTGTTCAACCACTTCAGCTTGCCAGCTCTCTGGACTCTTCAACTGAATGTTGAGAGCCTTCAGAGAAGGCAGAAGACCTGTTGATTAGCACGTATTCAGTGAAATATGGAGAGCAACACTCTGTCAGTGGGAGGACAAAGTCTTTATGCAAGTTGCGTGAAGACAGTCCTGACACTGCACGCATCTGCTGGTTTTGCTCCCTGAGGTGGGTTTCCCTGCCCAGCTACTGCCACCTCGCTACTAACACCTCGTCACGTGTAAAAGGGATGTCTGGTGGGTCACTGCTATGCTACCCTGCTTTGGCATGGACAGGGGTGTGCACCCGTGGTGCTAAGGCTGAAGTCCTGAAGACGAAGCCCATATCCAGACTGTAAGAAAAGAGAAGAAGAATGCAGAACTTACAAATAAATGGATATTTCAAGGTACCAGACTGAGTCCCTTCATTTCCCAGGCCAATAAAAGGGCTAGGAGGGCTGTGGAGGGAGCATGCTTTTCCTTGGGGAAAGAGAGAGACTGTTACGTCACCAGGAAGCGCAAGAGGCCTCCGGCGGGGACCTCACCCCCTTCTCCACCAAAAACCTGAGTGGGTTTCAGTCCTCAGAGTACAGCAAAACTTCACAAATGATCTCAGCACCTAAGCACTTCCATTCTCCCCAGGGAACGAGTACGAGCAGAGATCACAGGAAAACCAGGTCCTCCTGCGAGCACAGAATGAGTCCACCCCTACATGCAGCTCTCCCTCACCCTTTGAGACCTGCTTGCGCTGGCCACAGGCATCCCCAATCCACAGAAGTCATCCTGGGGTATGCCCCAGGACCAACATATTGGTTAAATATGCTGGTTGCTCTCCAGCTGTCCTTCCTCAGCCAGGCCTGTGCTGCCTTCTCTCCCTCACTCACAGCACGTTATTGTTGTGGAGTCTCCAACGGTGGAGACACTTGGAAGTTGCCAGGACATGGTGCTGGGCAACCAGCTCTAGGTGGCCCTGCTTGAGCAGTAGGACCAGATGACCTCCAGAGGTTCCTGCCAACCTCAGCCATCCTCTGATTCTGTGAAACTGTCTCTCCTCTCACACACCAAAGTTTCTAAAGTGATTGGTGAACTGTTAGCCCCAAGGGCAAATCTCTAGAGTTCAGCCCCTACATGCCTAGCTGGGATGGACTGATCATTCCGATGTGCCTCCATTGATTCTGAGGCAAATGCTGATACTTACTGTAGGAGAAGGCGATTGCCTTTCAACGCTAAAAAACACCTGCACCTAGGCTGCTATTGCACACCAAGTTAACTAATTTTTGGTCCATCACACCTGATTTGGACTGATGGCTACCCTCAACTAAAGAAAAGTGCTTGCACTGGCTTCTCCAACTGAAGCTAGGAGGATGGAATTTAAAAAAAAAATAATTTTTGCATGCATATGCGATACATGTGCTATTCCCTATGAACGCGACAGCAACACCCCGAGGACCCTGCCCTGCTGGATAAGGTGCTGGTTAACGAGTGCTGTGTCCCAGCACAGCTGACAGGAGCAATCCTCCTGCTCCCACAGCTACAGCCAGTTGCTCTTTCGCATTCTCTTGGCACAACTTTTCCTGCAGCTGTGTGCCGATGGAGGAAAGCATCCAGCTGAAAGGCAATCACATTTTTGCTGGATTAGCTTTCAACTGTATCCTTTTCGGGATCCAGTTCACCATATGGATACGAAAACACATACCCTGTCACAAAGAAGTGGTTTGTGCGCAGAAGGGCAGAGGGATTACTTCTGGGCTTCGGATGCAGGAATGGCTTATTCGGCCTTTGCTGAACTACAGCCTAAAGGCGCAGTTGCAGCACCGACAGTAAGGAGCAGTGGAAAGGAAAACTCCCAAATAAAGTCTTAATTGTCTGGCGGTAGGTCAGGCTCACAGCCTTAGCACAACTACTACTGGGGCAGAGCAAGACTGCGAGGAGGTACCTTCAGCACGGCATCTCCGTAAGACTGGGCAAGTGCGTTCATCACTAGAGCACAAGTGGAAGCACCGAGAATCAGGCCCTACGTGGTGCTGATCAGATTAAGAACACGAGGTGTAGGTGTCTGTATTATGTGAGTTAAAAATAAGTATTATAAAAAGAGACATACCTTGGAATTAAAGATAACATACTTTGGCTTACAAATATGTTCATGTGCTGAGCTATTTGATAGGATAGATGATGTTGCATTTAGCTCCGGTCCACCACAGGGAATTTGAAACTTCTTGTAAATAACCTAGAACAAGAGTGGAAGACACTAAATTGCTACAAGGAAGAGTAAAAAGCAGATTACAATTAAAACATCAGAGAAATTGTGAATGTCCGATCAAGTGACTCTTGAAGGCAAGCTGAACTTACCACTACCAGGAAAAATACCATGCAGCTTAATGAAAATCCACTGGTATAGCCAAGATACCCTGAAAGAAATTAAAAGGAAATCTCATACGAAATTATTTTATTAGCCCTATCTTGGTTTTCACTTTTTTTTGCTGTTTCATGAGAAGTTTAAATGTGTTATGCATTTAATAGGTATCGAGAGCTTCTGTGCAGGACAAAAACATGCCCTGTTGGTGTGAGACCCTCCCACATTGCGAGTCTGCCGGCTTTCAGACAGACGTGAGCCTTGCTCTGACCGGTTTGACTTCCCAAGGGTCAGCTTTATGGCAGTTTAAATAATTTTACTTTTGAAAAGGGCCGCGAAAATTGAAATGAATCTGAAAATGTGCAGTTGTAATCAAAACATGACCCAGATTCCCTGTGATGAGCCATGTCAGACGAGTATGGGTTATCTTCTCAAAAGGAAGATCACAACAGGACTTCAATGCCAGAATTTGTTGCATGGTTTTAAAAGATACATGTTGTACCTACTATGCATTCAAACACATTTGACATCTATACACATCTTACTTCAAAGTCCAATACCTCAAATTAACCTCACCACTAAAAATTTTGATGCTGATAGAAAAAAAAAGTTATTTTTTGTAATCTTGCAATTTGTGCACTTATTTTTACAGGAGACACATAAAATAAAATTGCCTTACGGTATGAAGAACCTCTTAACTATATTTTTAATATCAATTTCCACAACTCTGTGGATGAAGCTGGTTTATACTGAGTTGAACTTCTGTGACGTTTTGGGCCCACTTGTTCCAAGGTGCTCAAAACACAGCTTATTCCTGGACCAGGGAGACCGCTTCAATTACAATAAAAGCACATATTTTCCTTATATTTGAGCTGCCAGTGTGGGTGTCAGGGGCATGATGTCTGTGCTCCCTTTATTTTATTCCCACAATGGCATTTGTATCTTACCTAAGTTCTTTAGGAGACATAAAGGGAGGATTATACCAAATGTCACCGTGACAACAAGAATCCGCCCATCCACGTACCATGCCCTGCATAAAACATTAAAAAAACCCCATTGTGAGTACACATTAAACTCTCTCTGGCTTTCCTCATGCTCAGTCATCCTCTTTCATCCCTGCAATTACAGATCTAGCTTTGGTCTCCTCATCCTACAGGCTTCTACACAAGGAGAGATGGGAGCCGCATCGAAACTTTGCAGACTCATTTTAAGTATCCAGCCTTTAAAAGCCGGCACTGCTCTAACACGGATGCAGAAGATTTTCGGAGTCACCGGACAAAACATCACCCTGCTGCTGAGGTCAGTGAGTGGGGCAGAACAAGACCCTCCATCACCTGATATATAATAAGCCGCCCTGCCAGATCATGCAAAGGGCGGCACAGTGGGGCGAGGCTGAGAGGGGGGCACCATGACCTGTTTTTGCTAAACCACCCAGGCACGTGCCTGAAGCGGCAAAGCGGGCTCCCATGAGCCGGCATGCACCAGCCAGCAAAAGGCTGTGTCTCCTTCTAGCAAAGGGCTTTGAATCCTGCTGGAAAGCAAGACAGGGGAAAAGGGACAGAGTTAGTCACATTCTGTATGTCCTATTTCCACTCCTTGGACCAATTTAGCATGACAGCCTGAGGAATAGGATCTCTACCTTCTTCTGTTCCTTACAAGTACAAAGGATGTTTACCACTGTAAGGAAATACCACCCCTCTGTTGAAGAAGCTGGTAAATGTCAAGGATGCAGAAATCCATGTATAATATTCTATTGCTGTAAATATGTTAGTATCGAAGAATTTCATGCTATAGACAGTTTTTCAGGAGCAAGATGCCAAGAACACAGGGAAATACATAATAACTTAAACTTGCGTTGTTCCTGATATCTTCAGGTGTTGCCTAATGCTATAAAAGATTGGAAACTATGATAACTGAGTGGTGTGTATAAATCATAAATCTTCATGAAAATCTGGTGTGCAGACAGAGTAACTACTGATGTCTTCACCTTTCATTTCCTGTCCATTCTCTTTTCTTTCTCTTTTTATCAAACCCCTAAGATACTCCCGTGAAAATGGACTTTGGCAAACCTAGCATACTCAATACTTAAGAACTTTTACAAATGTATGCTTAAACTTATCTACACAACATTAGATTCTATAATCGAATCACGAAAATTAATTCAACTTACCAAAAAGTTTCTTCTTTTCCCATTAGAAACTTTATGGCAGAAGGCAGCTCATTTTTGACTATGAAGAGATAGCTCAACATTGCTGGGGGAAGAAGAAAGTCAGTTTAGAAAAAGGGCAAGATATTTTGTGGAACAAGTACAGGGAAGCATCCTAAGCCTTTTCCCACATCAGCATCTGATGATGGAAGACCCCAAACTGTAACTGACTGTAAACTCCTGATCACTCAGTAATACAGCATTTTTAAAAGGCTGCATGCAAAGTCTTAGCCACAGCTATACTGAGGAGCATGAAGATCCCAAGATGTCACTGAAAGAAGGAGGAACCCAATTGGTTGACAGCCGTAGCATTATTAAGATTTTCCTGGGTTTTATTTTTCAATACACCTCCTTTACCTCCAACATTCTGGAGAGACGTAGATCCGAAGACAATCATTTTCCCTGCGGTACCAAAGACCTGCTCACCCAGCTTTTCATACACCATGCAGCCTGCATGAAAAGAAATGAGAAAAATAATAAATAAACCAGTGAAGGCTGTTGAGTCAAAACATTCATGATTCCTTTCCACCCATCTGTGCAGCCATATCTGCCCTTTGCAAGTAAATAAAGAGCCCTCTTGTAATTATGAGGGCTGAAACTTATCCAGGAACGTTTTCTTGACATCTATAAATGTTATTGTTGGCTACCAGTCACTTTCGAAATGGAAGCTCTTAATGAGGCTATTACATCTCTTTAATGAGTCTGTCTATACCCCTAGTGACATGTTAAGGTCTGGTATCCCCATCCTGGCATATGAGGTTTGTGCCCGCAACGAGGGTGACATAGAAATCCTCCCTTCCAGACAAGGCTGGGACAGCAGGTCCCACAAGTCAGCACCGGCAGCCTGGCCGCAGCAGACGCAGAGCTGAGGTTCTGCAGCTTCGCTTGCTTTGACTGACCGATCCAAATGAGGGCAGCCACTGTGTTACAGGATGATTTACAATTTCTAATGATGGAGCCTTAACCTGTGAATTCTCAGTGCGGTATGTTTTCGGTAAAAGCAGGGAAAGGTGTAAATTATAAGTAAAAATTCTCTTTAAATATCTGTCAAGCTTTCTTGGCTGTGATTTTGGCTGAGAAAATGACTGGACTGTGAAGATGGCGAGATACACGAGAACAGAAAGAGAAATATTGCGGATGTTACACAACTTTTTAAATGCATCCCATTGTTTGGCTTTCTCTATATTTCTCTATATTCCTTACAGCTGACATTTCTGCTTTGAAGCTTGTATAAATAATAAGTTTGAGCTTAAATGTACCAGCAGCATAGAAGCCAGGGCCTAGATTTTGGGAACTAACAGGGCATAAATATGTCCACAATTAGGCATACGTACCTAATGTAAATGGGCAGTTGCTGTCATTATATATGTTGTAACAGCAACTCATGTGTGTCCAAATTACCTATTAAAAAAATCACAGTGTTTTTGTGCACAGATAATTTTGAAAATCTGGCTTCGGAGATTGTTGCC
>NW_009695244.1:6373-7755 GCF_000703405.1 Apaloderma vittatum | reverse complement strand
GGAAAGAGACTCTTGAACTTCAGAGCATAGAGACATTTAACACTATAGTTTACTTCTAATTTCTGTTTTTAGATTAAGTTTCGTTTTCAGATACACTTCTCTCTGTTCAAGAACTGTTCCTTTTTATTTTATTATAGGAAGCTTCCAACTACACCACAAAGGATATCCGAAATTTCACATCAATCATTAAGGAGAAACTGTATTTTCAGATAAGCTTCATCATAGGCACAGATTCGTGATATTTCATTTGCAATTGGGTTTACCCTCAATGCAAAGAAACTCTATGAGCTGTTCCCTCTAGCTCACTGAAGAGGACACTTCACGGTAGCAGAATTCACTCTTTGTCCTAAGTTTTTCTCTTTATAGTGATGGTCAGATGCTGTTCTCCATTACCATATCATAAATTCTTGTTAATTCTCACCTTTTAACCCAAAGGCCTTTCTATTGTGTCAACAAAGTGATAGAAACTCCACTTTATACAAAGCTTCTGGCCTTATTTGGGCACTTTACACCTCCTATTCTTTACAATTCTGCTGAAACTGTTTAAAAAGCATTCAGTGAGGCTGGTGAGAGACTGGAACAGTTGCCCAGAGAGGCTGTAGATGCCTCACCCCTGGCAGTGATCAAGGTCAGGCTGGATGGGGCTTTGAGCAACCTGCTCTAGTGGGAGGTGTCCTTGCCCATGGCAGGGGAGTTGGAACTAGATGATCTTTAAGGACCCTTCCACCCCAAACCATTCTATGGTTCTATTGATATTAACATACCTGTAATATCATTCTATGATATTAACATACCTGTTTCCTTTGAACACACCAACAACAGATATATTGAATAAATAGACAGCAGCGTCACTGAAACCAAAAGCAGCCTACAAAGAATGGAAAATAAAGCTTACTGTAAGAACTGAGCTCTAACATTGTGATATTTCACGTCAAGTCTTATTCTCGTTGACTCTGAAATAATTTTTAGACTCTTCTGACAATGCAAAAATCCTTAAAAATACCTGTGATTCACATGCTGTTTTCATCTCCATTGCACCACTGTGGAGGTAGAAAGCCCCGCATGCAGAGGGATTCAACGAAGTAAAACTTTGTGAAGTAAAACCGAGCACTGCCTGTTAGTGAGTTACACCTCCCAATATTTAAAGAAGCAAGAATAAAGATGGCTTACAAAGCAGGAATTAGGATTTAATCAGAGCAGGGAGGAGCCAGGTATGCCCCTCCTCATCTGCTCTAATAAAGCTTTTTTTCTGGAAGCAGAGTAAAAATTTTGAAGGCAAGTCCTCTATTAAAGGACTTCAATACCAAGCATCTTCTCACAGGACATGTTTCATATGCTAGAAAAGGGGTGTTCCTCTTTTTTGGTGTGTGTCCCCCAGTGCC
>NW_009695244.1:402-6362 GCF_000703405.1 Apaloderma vittatum | reverse complement strand
AAAGAGAAGGGAAGTTCAAGCTCGACTGGCTTTCCTTGGGAATAAAGGCAGAAACCAAAAGCTTATACTTTGTCCAGATGGGGACTGGTGTTCTCTCACTGATGTCACTCCTGGTCTGCCGTGATCCATAATTTGACTTCACATAAAAGAATTGCAGGAAGTAATGACCAAACTGTTTGTGTTTGTAGGGAACTTGCTGGCACAAATGATAATTAGTCAGTGCTGGGGGCTAAGTGCATAAAAACACATTTGCTCATTGGTCTATGTGTTTAAGCCAAGCACTATGTGCGCCTTTCCTTCCAACACTCTGACACACAAAGACCTGATGATGTTTTCATGATGTGTTTGAAGAGCATTCAGACAATCTGTTGGCAATTCCTCTCTTTATTATGACAACTACCCTCGGGACACTGAGAAAAACAAGCCTAAAATTTAACAGAAAACAAGCTGCTGTCACAGATAGGCAGCAAGGAGGAATGATGGTTGACAACAACAACACACTCTTTGTAGAGCCCAAAGGGTGTTTCTCCTCGAGAAGGTGGAGAAAGGATGGGACATTGTATGGGTTGAGGTCACCCTGCTCCATTTTTTAAGGATTTGCTAAGCCCTGCTCCTGCCCGTGTTCCCCGTGGAGCTGTTACAGCCCTGCCTGCCTGTGGGCTTGGCGCTCGCAGCCCCCCACACTCGGCTGCTGGGCTGAGTCAACTCCCAGCCCCAAATGGCTCCAGCTGCACATGCCAGCATTGAGGCTATCCTAATATTAAAAGCTCCCGTTTTTCAGGCACTGAGCTCATGGAGCCTTTGCAGTGGTAAAAATAACACTCCCGAGCAGCCAGGTATTTATCTGATCTGTTGTCCTTAGCTCCCCATAGCGTTCTTACAGAGACTCTTGGCATTTTCATTAGCACTGTATGAAAAACTTGTTTGTGTTAGGGCTGTGGTACGGACAGGGATATTTGCGCCAGAACCGCCCCTTGGAAAGGAATGAAAATGTCCATGCCACTCGCCCTGCACAAATTCAAAACAGAAGCAGGGGAGCTTATGCTGCAGTCCCAAAAGCACTCCCCTCTTTTTTATTTTGCTTGCTTTTAAAGAAGCACTGGCAGCTATGCAAGTAATCAGCACATACAGAAGTCACCTCCCCCTAAAAAATCCAGAATAAACAGTTTAGGCCAGGGGACCAATGCAGTGTTGAAAAGAACAAACTGTTCCTGCGATGCCACCACTGTTTGCTCCCAGCTGCCACATTACCAGGACTACTGGAACACGTGCTGTCCCCAGCCCTCTGTGGAGTCCCAGGCTTTGGGGCCAGATGATCTGTGAGACTTGTGCAGTCACCTGCCTTATTGCACAGAACAGCTCCGAACCCTCGTAAGGTATTGGGTGCAGAAGAACATGGCAGGGCACGGGGTTTGCTACCACACGACCTCCCAGCCCACCCTTAAACCTCTGGAGGAATTAGGCTGTGGCTTCATGACTGCTTCCAGCCAATCCTATCAGAAGCAGCTGCAGAAAGCTGTGTGAAACTACAGTTGTAGTCTTATACTATACCTCATCTAACAAGCCCCTGGGCCTCAGTGAGGCTTTTCAGACCACATGCAGCGCTGGGCTAAATGCAGGCTGAAGGGACCTCACACTTGGCCAGCCCATATGTCTCTGCAGCGTGATCCATCATTCCCACCCTGGCTCTCCAGGATGAAACCACAGGCAGCGATGAGTGGTCCTGCCATCCTTAGGGGGCTTGGCCCATCTCTAACTCCCTCAGCATTTTGTGCCATCATTCTGCAGCAAGGTTTTCTCCTCTCTCACACACAGGAAAGGATGTTCTTCCTTGCTCTAGGCTGCAATTATCAACAATACTGGCATTAAGTTCCTCTGAGTTCCTACCTCAGTTGTTTTGCCTAGAAAGCGTGACACTTTGCTACGTCACTAACTTATGCAAATAGGATGTGAAAACATGTACTCATTGTTGTGTTTATTCTTCCATGTCTTATGCCGAGAATACAGGATCAGAACTGATCCAGGTGTGCATGGCAGTGCACACTTCACAAAAGCCTAAAAGCTGTGAGAGCAGAAATCATGCCTAGGGCTGTTTTGTTGGCTCTGAAAATGCTCCTTCAATTTTCCTGCTACTGCTTTCTAGTTTTCAGGGATGGTGCATGCCAATACTGGATAAAGCAACCTAGAAACTCTCCAGAGCTGTGTTACTCAAGAGCAATCCATTTAAGTCTTTTCTCATGTACAAAAAGCAATAAAATATTGCTAGGACTCCATCTTCAATCTTTTAAAGCAGAAATGTTTCTAAGATGTACCTGTGAGAGCGACAGCAATACTATACCCATTTATGTGCAAAATGCATTAAACAAGAGCGTGAGAAAAAAATCTAATAGACTAGGTTTAACTCTGAGATTATTGCATGATAAAAAAGGTTTAAAAAAGTAGTTTAACTTTTAGTCATAACTACAGACACCACATTAGGATCCTGTATCTCCAGGCTTCGAAGGGGAAAGCTCTGCTAGCCTGGTCAGTTAGGTCCTGCCTAGCTTCCTTACCTTTCATCTCAGTGGGCTGGTCTATTGTCAGGCCAACAGAAGTAAAGATAGTATAAAGCTAACAAAACCAGCCATCCACTTTCAAATATGCAGAGTTAATTCTGTAGAGAATAATGATGTTATTTACTGTATAAAGGCTCTACATTGAGGTTTGGCAGTTTTTTGTACAATGTGGTGGTAGAGATCTACGCAGTCACTAGTCGGAACCAGTCACCATCACGCAGTGTTAGAAGTTGCTCTGGTGTTCACATCACTGGTCTGATCTACTTCACTTAAAACAAACCGCCTTTTTACATCCTTTAGAGCAAACACATTTCACACTTCACCCAACTCTCATGAGAAACTGCTGAAAGAATGAGAAGAGGATGAGATTGTAGAAAACTGAAGCGGTAAGGAGAAACTGAGGGTCCTTCTTGGCCGAGACGCAATTGTCAGAGAAGAGGTAACAAGGCTGAAGACGGGTAACTTTTTTTTTTTTTTTTTGCTGGTTACAGTAGTTTTTGCAACCACCAGTCTGTGCTTCTCAGAGCATGGGTGGAGTATGACATATGTGTTAGAGTACTGGGTAAAAAAGAGCAGTGAAAATAAAACAAACTCAGTCACTCTGCATAAGAAAGACCTAAATTAGTGTCCAGCTACTTTATAGCCTAGATTAGTGACAACACAATTATGAGACTTTGTACATTCTTAATGCAAGTGGATTAATTCTTTTGATTATTCCTACATTTTATCCAACCACAGCAAACTGTAAGCCAGCAGCATGGATGCAGCAATCCTGGCACCAAACCGCAGAGCAGATGGCTATCTGTACCACTTTGGCCATCCACTCTGCTATACACAGGGCTCGCATTATCTGTTTCCCTAAAACCTCAGAAATAACAAAAGTTCTAAATTTTTAGATTTGACACTCAAGAAATTACACCTCTTTAGAGTAATCTGTACACTCAATAACAGCGTTGAACAGTTCTCAAACATTGTAAATTATTGTGTTTCTTCCCTCAATGAATATTTAGCACTGAAATCTGCATGCAATTCCCAACTGATTTCTTAACAATCACTTTTCACAATGAAACGTCTCATACTGCGATCCAGAATAACACAGAATAACACTGTGTCTTACTCATTCACTGGCACTGTTTCATTTTTAAACTATAAAATTCTCCTTTACAAAATGCCTCTTTTTTTGCTGGAGTTAAGTAGTCTACCTCAACTCTTTTTTTATACTAAAATGTTGGCTATATTTATGTTGGCTCTCATGGACTCTCACATAAGAAACTGAAGAAACTGTGGGAGTGAGATGGAAATATTATATGCAACATATAAAGAAATATAAATATTCCTTTTCTTGGTCAAAAGAAAAGTAGTTATTGCATCATGCTTTGAGGAAAGCTCTGGAGTTCCTCTGACACAAATAAGAACTAGGTACCACCCCACTGCAACTATTACTACTGAATATTTCTGATGTATGTGTAGCTTGGGGACCATAGGAAAAATCCCTGGCTAGGCTCAGGTCTGTAGTGAATCACATGGATCTAATTTGCTTTAGCATTGCAAGAAGTGGCTTTTCCCCCCATAAAAATTGAGTGAAAAGAAATTGCTGAAACTTGTGGCTAACATTTTCAGGCTTGAATGTACTTTATTACAGATGGACTATAAATCCCTTCGGTTGCTGGCAGCACACACATTCTTTAAATGCAGTGATACTGCACAGAGATCAGCTTCTCACCATGCAAATACTTACAGAAAAAGGAGAATTCCTGTGTTGGCCAAGGCAAAAGCGAGACCCAAAATCCCGCTGCCCATAATCGCGTTACTGAGGTTGAAGACAGACATCCCCAGCGAAGTAGTTCCTGGGATCTGGAGAAGTAAAGAAAGGCAGCTTGGAACAGAGCAGGGAAACACATCTATGCTTCAAACTCCACATTTTGCAGTAACTCTGATATAAGTAACTGCTGCTATGGAAATGGCTTGATAAAAATTGGTTTGAAAGAGGAAAAAGTGTCACTGAACCCTGTCACAGCTACACTGTGATAGCTGTCCTGTAGATTTTGTAAACTGAAGCAAATGGTATATATATACAACCCACAACTCATACTACACATTTAAACTCCATCTTTCACTACACCTGTGAAACATCTTAAGCACATGATGTGCATACTGTAAAGCCATAAAGAACCATCAGGAGTTCCTGCCTAACACAGGCCAGAGGGATTCCCTTGCCTCAACTCCTCAGTTAGACCAAAATGCTTGAGGTTTTTGGGTTGTTTGGGGTTTTTTTTTTGTTTTTTTAAAGTGCTGAGCACAGGCAGTTCCTACTGGAACCATAATTTCACTTATTGTGTGTGCCCAGCACTTTTGAAAATCATGTCTAAAGGCCCTTCACATACACAACATATAGTTCATTTCAACAGGGAAAGGAAGAACAAAAGATACTTACATATTCGTCGCATTTCTTCTTCTCTAGGTGGCTGTTTGTAAGACTTCTTCTGCTTTCTCGGTCAGAAATAAACTTGCTGAAAGAAGCCAGAGGATTTATTTCCAGCAAGTGTTTAGAAAATGTGAACACATTAATGCCGTGTGATTATGAAATACACAACATATAAAAACTGTATGTGAAAAGAGGTCAAACTCATAACTATTTAATGAGACAGATTAAGCTTCAGTGATATGGGTGCTCATTGGCATCAATAAAGGTAACACCAGCACAAGATCAGAAGAAATGGATATATACAGAGTGGTCTCTTAGGAGATTTAGTAAAGCAGCAGCACTGATTTTGTGAATGGGAAAGCAATTTGTTTACAGAGACACTAAGAGGAGATACTTTTCCAAGTGTCCTGCAGAGGTGGTGTGACCAGTACCCCTGCTCCTGCCTGTGGTCAGCACAACTAACACCATTTTATAAGGCAAACACACGTTCATGTATTTATTCCCTTTCCCCTCATTATCAGGCCCTGAATCAAGCAGACAAACCAAAAAAATTTCTTCTTCCCCTCTCTACTGGCCTCAAGATTCCTGGGCACCAGCCCCGTCACCCTGGCCAGCCTTGAAGGTCCCTGGCTCTCAGCTCATGAGATGGTGGTGATGACTGCCTCACAGAAGAGGGAAGTGTAACAGCACCCAGAGCACTTTCTGCAAAATCAAGGAATTACAAGTCCTGTGTGGGGCACTTGGACCAGAGCTGCTGCTGGACAGTGATGTCCCGGACCTTCTGGTGCCCCCTCCCCATCCTCTGCTTTTTCCAAGGATGAAGGGACTGACTTGTATTCATAGAATCATAGAATGGCTTAGGTTGGAAGGGATCTTAGAGATCATCTAATCCAAACCCCCTGCCATGGGCAGGGATGCCTCTCAACTAGACCAGGTTGCTCAAGGCCTCATCCAACCTGGCCTTGAACACCTCCAGGGAG
>NW_009695244.1:0-371 GCF_000703405.1 Apaloderma vittatum | reverse complement strand
AGGGGCCAGCCACAACATCTCTGGGCAATTTATTTCAAAGTCTTGCCGCCCTCGTACTGAAGAATTTCTTCCTCAGATCCAGTCTAAACCTATTCTCCTTCAATTTAAATCCATTTCTCCTTGTCCTATTGCTGGACATTCTTGTAAAAAGTCCCTCCCCAGCCTTCCTGTAGGTTCCCTCCAGGTATTGGAAGGCAGTGATAAGGTCCCCCCAGAGCCTTCTCTTTACCAGGCTGAACAATCCCAGCTCCCTCAGCCTGTCCTCATAGCAGAGGTGCTCCAGCCCCGAACTGCTTTTGTGGCACTCTTCTGAACTTGTCTCAACAGATCTATGTCTCCCTTATTGTGGGGACACCAGAACTAGATGCAGT
>NW_009695243.1:1180-26815 GCF_000703405.1 Apaloderma vittatum | reverse complement strand
CCAAAATCCGTCTGAGCCAACCCAATACAGTCCTCTGTTAATTCAGTGCTTAAAGTCCCAATGGGGACTTTCTTATTATATGAAAAAACCTCACATTCTACTCCAACATGGCATTATTTGTCTAGAGCCAAAACCAATTTGAATGTTAATTTAGTATTTGACTGTTGGTGTAGATAGATTTGTGTGTGCATTTCCCCTTCTCTGTTGCTAACTTCTCAGTTGCAGAATTACTGCTGACATGGGTTAAAATGCTGTACTGCATATCGTTAAGCTAGTTCACTGACTTTTTCTACCCTGGATCGGTTTCTGATGGGACAGCCTCCTTGAATGACACCTCTGGGCTCTTCCACTGTGATAGTATTTCCTGATACCAAAACATCCCCTTCCATATCTTCCCTCTCTCAACTCACTTAGCGCTTTCCAAACCAGGGCAGTTATGTGGGACAGATATTTGATTTGTACACATACTGTGTATTTGGATAAAATACAACCTTGTGCTATTGGGGCTGTATCTCTTAGGAAAAAAATATGTGTGTTGCAGCTAATAGTTGTCACAGAGGGTCAGGGCTCTCCGCCATTCATCAGGAAATGGCATCTGATCCCTTGTTGACAGTAGCTGATGGCACACATAAAATTTCAGTAAGGTAAAGTAATGTCATAGTTTACAGTTGTAGTTTCCTTGAGCAAGACTGTTTTGGATACAGTGCACCTTGACAGCAGTCTGTTTAGCAGCATGATGTAAAACTGCAGCTGCTGAGATGAGAGCGATTGCTGCCTCTCCACTCCACCCTACGAGAAACTCTAATCTCATTCTTCACTCCAGGAAGTGCAGAGGTGAGGTATCTTCCAGATGCAGCAAAACAAAGCTCAGAACAGGCAGTAGCTTTTAACCTCCTGGCATGGAAGTAGAAGTGGAAGTAGAAGCAGAGTGGAATGGGATAGGATAGCATAGCATTAGAATAGAGTAGAGTAGAGTAGAGTAGAATAGAATAGAATAGAATAAAATAGAATAATTTCAGTTGGAAGAGATCTACAATGACCACCTAGTCCAGCTGCCTAACCTGTTCAGTGCTGACCAAGTTGCAGCATATTAAACACTGGCAGATTTGGGGCATCAACCACCTCTCTAGGAAGCCTGTTTCAGTGTCTGACAACCCTCTTGGTAAAGAAGTGCTTCCTAATGTCCAGTCTACACCTCTTCTGGTGCAGCTTTGAACCATTCCCACAAGTCCTATCACCCAGGGAGAGGAGATCAGCACCTCTTTTTCCCTCCTCAGAAAGCTGTAGAGACCAATGTATATCTTAGCTAAAAATCTCTGCATCTGGTAAACATAGCCCCTCCATGGCCATACCTTATACCACAGTAATTCGGGAGTGTTTCTGTCTATCTGGATCCTTGTTCAATGTCTCTTGCATATGGTTGACTACAGAGTCCACCCGGCCTTGTAGAAGAAGGAAGGCCCATCCTCTGCTGAAATCAGTTTCACCCTGCAAAGCAGAAGAGGTCACTGTAAATGGAGTCAGTTTATCTTCCAAATACCTGCTCAGGGTGATACCCACTGCAGAACTGTATATCGGGTCTTGCTTTCTGCATAAGCAGCAACATATAATATGAGTAACTAAGGCTGTCCTTAGTTACTAAGTGAAAGTAGCAGAAGGATCTGTACCTGGTCCTTGTTCGCAACAAGGGCTGGACAGACACAAGTTACACACATGGACTGCAGCGAGGGAGAGCCTGTGTGAGGTGGGGGGGTGATGGACCAGTGCAGCTCTCATGTGGCAGCTGGGACCCTCTGCGTGCCCCACACACATGAAAATGCAGGACCCGGGTTCGGTGGCAGCAGCGCTGACAGCTACCCATCCAGATTTTGACACATCAAAAAGCAATTTTTAGGAAGATGTAGAGTTTCTCAACCCCATGCCCCTGGATCTGTCCTGTTTCGTGACAAAGGTGGAGGTGCAGTGACATGGGGAAGGCTGTGTTGGGAACTGGTGCTGTTATCTTCTTCAGTAGCAGAGTTCCTGTGAAGGGGTAGAAGTTAGTGTCCAGCCTGACTGGCAACAGCCTAGTACGAGATTGAGGCAAACACTCGCCAGCATCAGGCTGAAGTATTGGCAGGGGGACACCTTTCAGAGGGATCCCAGTATTGGTGTCAACACTGCCAATGTTTATACAGCTGAATGATCAGAAACAAAGCTCATCTCTGTTCCCTTCTAGATACACTGGCACCTCTGCAAAGTACATCTTCCAAAAGCACTTTGTGTCAATAAGGGAATTTAGGTTTGAGCTGTGTTTATTTTGGGTAGGTTTTTAATTTAGTTTAATCAGGATTACTCATAAATTATCTATTAATTACTGTGTGGTATTTAGCAAGATCCTCTCAGCCATGTAGTCTATTTAGCTTTGCCGTGAATGCTCGCCATCTTAATTGTAGGATACTTTATCAACATTTAATCAGCGGTACTTACTAATGTGGCATTGATGTGTTGGTAGCTGTCCCAGTACTATCAATCATGTGTGAGCAGCAAAGGCGGCTGTGACACCATTGCTCTCTGTCACATTATCAAGCCCTTGGGTTTTCTGGTTAAGGATGATGCTCACTTTGCTCTAAGTGGGCACTCTATCTCTTCAGTTCAACCCAATTTTTGTCATTGTCGACTTGAATACACATCCTTGCAGCCTTCCCGGCCTTAATCCCATAACTGCAGAATAAAGGTTGCTAGTTTCTGAAGGCAAAACTGATTGCTTCCTCACTGCTCCAAAGGCCTGCTCTGTCCTGATGTTACTCCCTTGGTAAGTCACAAAAAAACTAAGGTTAGGGACTGCAGTGTGAGATCCAACAGAAAATTCAGTGTGTTGAGACAAAATAAATATAATGACCTTCCCTTTTTTTTAATTTCTAGTAGCTAGATGCGTTGTTTAACATGCTGCAGAGTAAAAGCTTGTGTTTAAAGACTGTATCACAAATATTCTTCATTTCATTTCCTTACAGTCTTTACGGCAGACACATGCAGGCAAATCCTGAACCTCCAAAGAAGAACAATGACAAGTCAAAGAAGATCAGCCGTAAGCCTCTGGCAGCCAAGAACAAATAAGTCCCTGGCTTCTGCCTCTGTTTTTATACCTTTTACATTGCTTTTGCATGTGCCTACAATATTCCTACGCATCTCCTATTAATATAGCAGACACTAGAAGTAAAAGCAATTTGCTATGTATACTCCTTTAGAAGATATTTCTTAAGGAATATGAAATTACATATTCTTCTAATTATGGTCACATTTATGTAGCCATTTAATATATCACTGTCAAACACATTTTAGCTTTTTTATTTATATGTATATTAATGTCCTCTCTTCACATGTATCACATGCTGTTAATATCAAGGGGTTTGGACCTATATTATACAATATTAAATTTCATATAATATTCAAAGTGGTTTTAATAAAGGTCTTTATATGTATTGTGTTCCAGTTTCTTCAGTAGGACTTCTGAATAGTGAGTTCCCTGAGGAGTGTATGTGTACAGTGTATGTGGAGTGTATGTGACAGCTCTGTGTGTCCAGTTTCCTGCAGTGTGTTAATTTTTTGTATAGGAATGTGTTAAGATTTTATCTGATACAAGTTAGTTAAAATGTAAAGCATTCTGTTCAAGGAGTGAAAAATTGTAATCAGTTGCTGTATTTTTTTACATTGCTATGTCCTGCTTTTTTGCCTTCAAGGTTATTTTGAAACCAAGGAGTAGGGGAAGGGAGAGCGGAAAGAAAAAAAAAAATGTATTCGGAAAGAGCTGCCAATTGCCAGCCTGAATTTGGGGAAGGAGAACTTTCTCATTTGAAGAAAATGGTATTTCTGCCAAATTTTTAAGCGATTTTTTTTTAGGCATAAAACCCAAATAATGTATTTAATCTCTGCTGAAAGTGCTTGTATTGAAGAGCTGTTCCAAATGGCTTTTGAAATGCCACAGGTTCTATATTTATCTGTACAAAGCTGGCACCACAACCAAGCTCAGAAGCTGCAAATTGTTTTAATATCTCAAATAGCTTCAGGTCTTACCAGTGGGGAAGGAAAACCTAAAATTTACTGACAATGATTTCCAAACAATTTTAGTCTTAGCAGAGCAAAACCCAACCAGGAAACTCAAGGAGCAAGAACAGTTATTCCTACCTAGATTGTTTGTGTCGGGTTCCTGCCCTTGATTTCTGATTTCATGAGTTTCATACCTGAGCAAGCCCATTGCTGAGTTTCGGCTGCCATCCGGACAACAAACCAGGAGACATGACCAGATGCTGAAACAGGCCTGTTGTGTCCCATGAGGGAAGAAAAGGTTTTACATAATTCATGCTAGCAATGATACTTTCTATAAAAGCCATTTTGTATCTGAAGACTCTGTTATGAGCACCAACCTCTTGATCACATTTAGGATTACCCCAGCATTTAAGTAATATATGGTTGCCTCAGTCTGGGAATAAATGTATTGCATTTATTTTGCAACAGATTTTTTGAATTGGCAAGCAGGACTAGGAAGTTGGCATCAAGCTTTAGACACATTTTAAGTCGTCTTTGGTACTTCAGAAGAATGAGGCGGTCTCGGTAGGCAGATGGAAAACAGTAAAAATGGTAGACTTGTCAGGAACAGTCAATTCTATCTGCTGCAGACTCTTTCCAGACCTCTTAAGTGATTTGTCTAAGGGAACAGGTCCAACTGTAAGAGGCCCATGGAGATGCTAGGTTGGCTGCATGTTAAGACTTCACAGCAAAAACTGACCCCCGTCCAGAATGCACACAATTAAATCTAACATGGGTATTGACACGTGAGAGTACTTAACAACAATAATAATCGTGCTACCAAAAGCCCTGAAGAAACATCAGTGAAACGTCAGAAGATCCCCAAACTACAATTGCCAATTGCTTTTGGAACAAAATAAATAGCCAGGGCACATCTGTTGGGAAGGGATGAAGAGGCTCTAGATCCTTCTCCCAGTTTCCTTCCCTGGACGCTACCGCAGACCTCAGGGGGCGGCAGTGCTGCTCTCCTGGCAGGTGCCTGCAGCCATAGCTAGACCCCCACGACCGGGCTTGAAGACGTTTTAGGTGGGCTCACTTCCAGCTAAATTGGATTCACTGCTCTTTTGAAATCTCCCTGGGTACACAAGTGAGGTAGCAATATGGGTCTCCTTTCATTCGAACGGAAATGCAGGCAGAGCAAAAGGCATCGAGGTGGTGCCTGAGGCTGCGTCCGTCACCTGCTCTGTGTCTTGGGGTTTAGGAAGAGAGAAGTTACTCCAGGGCTACAAGAGTTTCAAAGCATGGAGTGGAGTCTCTCATGTAAAAATAAAAGCTTGTTGGGGAAGACCTGGTAATGTTGTTGGTGGGAAGTTACAGTACAGCACCACTTTAAAATAAGCTGCCGATTTTCAAGCATTAGTCAGACTTCCATTAACTGCATTTGCAAATTTTGAAAGTGTTGAAAGACTCGTGGAAGCTCTCCTCTGCAGGGTTTCGAAGTATCAATTGGACCATTCTTGGGTGTTCGTAGCAAAAAATCCCACCCAACCTTCCTACTTCTTCCCCCATGAAGGAGTAAGAAACACAGTTTTGACAAGCAAAAGCAAGGAGGAAGGGTCTGAGGAAGAATAAGTGAAAGGCATAAAGATGAGAAGGATAAAAGAAATCCTAAAGGAAGAAGTATTGTGCTGAAGATGGTTGCAGATGGGGAAAAAAAGAAGTTTCTTGAAAAGAAAGATGAAAACATAAGATAGAAGACAACAAAAAATTGAAATGTATGAAGCTTTACAAACAGAAAACAAAATGGGAGGAGAAAGGAGTGCTCTTTAGAGTCTCAGGGCAGAACAAAAGACATGAGGAAGAAAAGCAAACCATCTGGGGTGTAACATGCTAATGTTTTAGTGTTTTTTAAAAGGTACCAGCTTCTTAGAGCAAACTACACAACAGTTTTAATGTGAATTTGATAATTTTATGCATCTCTTCTCTAGAGTCATTGCTTTTTTAATATTTAAAAGCAACTTGTTTCATTTTATTGGGTCACATTTATTTCCCCGCTGTATTCCAAGGAAAGGAACTGCAGTGTCCTACTGCGGTGAACCAATTAATGAGCGTCACGGCTTGTGATGATCCCTCCGATGGTCCCCATGGTCATTTCTCCAGAGGACCCATCGAACTGAGGCCCCTTCCAATGAGCCCTTGGGTGCTGGCCCAAAGTGAGCAGTTGTGTTGAGCCACCTGGAGCACAGAGTTCTTACAGGCAGTTTGTTGCTCCTCTGGTCAATATTCATAGAATCATAGAATCGTATCAGCTGGAAGAGACCTAGGAGCTCATCGAGTCCAGCCTTTGTATTGTTTCTCTGGCCTGGTTGATAATGAAATCCTTGATCGCAGGGTGACTTGAAAAGGACTTTTTGCCATCCCCTCATTCACAGGCATCTGTTCAGGTTGCCTCTTTGGGCCGACAGCATGCCTCTTCAAGGGGAGAAAATGATCCCTGCGAGAAGGAAATTTGCTTTTTACACCTTTCCAGCGCCTGGGAGCTCTTTGGAAACAACACTGCAGGTAATTTTCTGTTTTGATTTTGCATACAGTGAACTGAAAAGAGTTGGTGACTTTTTTGCACGCAATGCACCCTGACAATGAAAACTTTTAAAATTACTGCAAGACCGGTATGCTGTGCCTGTGCAAAGGGTGGCCTGGGGATTTAATGCTCCCTGCTAAAGATAGGGCAAAATGAAGCCAGAAATCCCACGTTTGCAGGCATCATCCGTGATTTTCTTGTATTTACAGTGCCTCTTAACCCTGTATTCCCTCTTGCTGTCCTCCTGATGGACAGATAACAGGTTTTTTTAAAAAGATGAAAACGTTTCTTTAAAAAAAAGCTGAAAAAATGTCAGCTCTTAGAACTTGGGCATTGCTGTTACTTTATTTCTTATTTAAAAACAATGTGTGCAACAACACTATGATTTTGAAGTTTCACCTTTTTATGATTGTTAGTCTGGAAATATGTTTCTCATGGAGTCACTGGTATTCAAGCATCTTTGTTTTGGTTTTAGCCAGGTCTTTCCTATTAAGGAAATAATGACACCGTAGCATCTGTTCATCAATTAGCTGCCAGCCATACAGCTGGCAAATCACACCAGCAGCACGGGCATTTCTCCTGAAACGGCAGCTTGTTCGAAGGTACGATCCGAGCCAGCGTGGCCCTCGCGGCACCGTGTATCCTCCCCATCCTCCTCCTCCTCCTCCGGGCTCTCCTGACACACTGCAGTGCGCAGAGCTGGGTGCTGGAGAGAGGGAAAAGCCTTCCTCCCGCTCTGCCAGACTCCCTACTTCCTCCCAGGGAGCAGAGTGAGGTCGGGGGGCATTTCCAGCCCCAGTGATGCTTGGGTGCCTGGGGCTGGCTCAGGGCTTGGTGCTGGGAGGGCGAGTCTGTGCCATCCCCACATGTACTGAGCAGCAGGAGCTCCGGAGACGGGGAGTATTTCCAGTTCGGAGCGGGTGGTAACTGTTAATATCCTCATGACAACCAGGAGGAGTGAGATTGTCATCGGTTATATTAGTTGTTAACTTTGTAAATATTAACAATTTCTAGGATTATGGCACAGGATGTGAGCTGTCAACTTGCTTCATTTTCCTCCTACTCCTTCTTGCAATGACACATCTTTTATACTCCCGGATTTGTGCCATGTGTTTGTTGCCTGGTGCTGACACCGGCACTGGCAGGTGCTCTGGGATGAAACCATGATAACCTCCCAAAAGTCAGATTCTTCTTCCCCTCCTGGGTGCTTTATTTCCTCTGATCTAAGGAGAAGTAATTTGCCTGTAAAGTGCAGTGATGTATAAATACCTGTAGTTGGTTTCCATCCAACGCTACCACCAAAGATGCTGCCTTTGGCACCGCTGAGCTCCTGCCTGCTCTTCCAGCTCACCCCTGAGTGCCACCGCTCCCCGGCCCCCTCGAAGCTGGCGCTGAATTACAACTCTCCAGAAACCACTTCTGTATTGTGAAAAAAAAGCCCTGGAAATTCACATTTTTTACAATATATCTCAAGAGCAAAACTTTAACCGTATTTTTAGATCAAGGAGTGCAGTAGTCGCGCGAGTGCCAGCTGCACTAGTCACCCCTGCAGCTTGAAGATGCGTTTGGAGGCAGCTTTAGTGATGAGGTGGGATGGGGGCAAAGCGCCGAGGAAGGCAGCTTTGCCAGGGCGCTCACTCGTCCTCACCTCAACAGCCTTGCTGCTGGCAAGAGCCTCTCTGCCCTGCTGCTGGGCCGCCGGCAGCCCCGGGCACACGGCCAGTGCTCAGTCGAGCGGTGATGAGCCCCAGGCCAAGCATAGCTTCACAGTTTTGCTGACATCCCGCTTATTCAGGATAACGTTTCAAATCGCCTCACTGAGAAGCAGCTGGAGGGGAGTGGAGCCAAAGGGCTCCTCTGAGGCTGGGCCCCACAACCTGGGTCAGCGCTGGAGGACGGGCAGTGCTGCGAAGGCTCCCATGTGTGCTGGGACTCGGGAGGCTCCGGCTCTCAGTGGGAGAGTGGAATTCAGCTTAATACTGGGCCTTGTTTTCCCTCCAGCCATGTAACATCCAGGATGTAACATCACAGCAGTGACATGGAGAACTGGTGATCTCGTCAGCTGCCTCCTCAGAGTTTTAGAAATCAAATACATTTGGTGCCTGGTTTGAGCACCCTCAGGCACCTCCTATTTGCTATCGTATCAATCCAGATATTTTATTTTAGGTAGCTACTCAAACATACCTGGCATGCATGATTTCCCAAGATCACACAGAATTACACATCTGTGTTTGGAGCAGAAGAGAGCACTTATTCAATGGAATGGGATATGATTTTTAGCAGTTACCATCTAGACCGTGCAAAGTGACTTTCGTCTCTTAATTTCTGGTCAGCTTAAGCTACTCAAAGATTTCTGCTCTGCTGGTGATACCGAGAGATGCACTAAACACCTTGTAGATCAGGAATTCAATACTAATCAGTTCTGAGAGCATATATAAAAAAATCAGAACTTTGATTTAAATTAGGGTACTCTGCAGATAACGTGTAGGCTTGGAGCGTAACTGTTAGAAGCCCTCGGCTGCTTCTGCAAGTAGGAACAATGATGCGCAGCATCTGTAAATGCAGTTTTCTGCCTTTGCCAGCAGTGGGTGCAATAATACAATCAGAACAGTGAGGAAGGAAAACACCAGACCTGGACAAAAATAAGACCTGAGATCCTTTTAATTCCTCGTGTTCCTGGTACAAAAACGTGCCGAGACAGTTCGCAGCGAGCATGACTGTCACCCCCAGGCTTGGCAGGCTGTCCCCAGGAGGCTGCTGGTATTTCTTTTCCCCTCACTTTGCTTTTACAACAACGCCGCCAATTAAGAAACCAAATAATTCAGAGGCAGCCATGCGGCACCAAGTGCCAAAGCAAAGGCTAAAAATAGCCTTGAAGCCTCGGGAAAAGCAGCTCCTGGGCTCTGCATTGAGCAGAGCCCAGCTGTGCCGTGTCCGAGGAGGATCCCAGCCCCGGTTTACCCCGTTTAGGGGGCAGTCAGCTCCTCGGCAGCCGTCCCCTTGGCATGGACCTGGCAGCAGGTCCTGGAAGCGATGCTCCCCTGCACATCCGCTGGGAGACCCCCAGAGCTGCCGTGGGGCTGGGGGTGTTGAGGCAGAGCAGGGGGTGGTGCGGGGTCCCCCAGGGCACGCAGAGCTCTGCATGAGGGCCTGGAGCCACCTTCTCCATCCCCAAGGCAAGCGCTGTCCTAGAAGCAGGTCCATGAGCTGGCCTGGGTTTCAGAGCTGCGGCTGATGGCTTCGCGAGCACAGGGAATAAAACTGAATTCCTTCAAATTCAGCAAGAAAACAGGAACACTCCCCTCACCTGAGAAATAAAGATAGAAAAATAATCTCTCCAAAGCCCTTGAATTGAAAGGGGGGAGGGAAGAACCCATGGGTTTGGGAGGAAAATGGAATTTCTCTTGAGTAAAGAAGGAACCAGGGAAGGCCAGGCCGCCTAGCATAGCTTCTCAGCCAGATCCATGTTCCTGCGAGGTACAGGCCATTATGAAAAATAAAATAACACATCCAGTTCTGCATAGAAGTTTTCTGTTCTTGTAAACCAAATGAAATTAATCATTACATTTATCTACAGGCTGTTCTATAAAATCAATAAGCTCTAGTGCTGCATAGCAATCAAAATATGACAAGGCACTTAAACTTTGCCAACTCAATCCAATTAATGATATCTTCGTTAGAAAACAGTCATTTTTATAGAGTCAGTTGACTCTTCAAGGACTGTAATATAAGCTTGATATAAGCTCATTGATTTTTACTTTATGATTTCCAGTTGAAAGCAAACAGAGATCACTCGCTTTATAAAACTGTGAAAATATGTGTGTATTTAACATACCAATATTATTTATAAGCAGCAGCTAATATTTAAGTGCCTCTTGTATTCCTTGACAAAAGTGGTTCATGAATTCAGCCCTCTCAGATGTTCAGAGGATGTTCTTCCACATTATTGCCGTCGCCATTTGTCTTTCCTCTCTGACGGGCAGTTTTTTGTGCCAGAAACCTCTGTGGACGAGGCTCATCAGCGACGAGGAGGGCAGCCTGAATACCTATGAGGTGTTGCTGGAAACCAAACAACTTCAAAAAAGCCAGCCTGGTTCTCCCATCTTTTCGCACAACAGCCTGGGAGCTTGCAAGGCACAAGGGGGACCAGGAGACACTGAGGAAAGCAAAAGCGGAATAACACTGCAGGTGTAGGGGTTAGAGGCAGGGAAAAGCTTATCAGGCAGTCAGGGCTTTTTGAGGTGATGGGTAGAGGGTGAAGATTGGAGGGAGGAGAAGGACCGCAAGACCCATTGGGTGCTCATGAAGCTCCTATTTCCTGGGAAATGAAAGGTAAAAGACAAATCTTGCAAAAACACACACCAGGAGGTAAGCAGCATTGAACCCAGCTCCTCTTCAAAGGGCGCAGGTGTGGGCAAGAGCTCTCTGCCGTGTGGTGATGGTCAGTGCTGTGTACAAGTGGCTTCTGGAGGGGTGTCCCCACAGTACATTTCCCCTCAGGCACCCCCCACATCCAGCCAGAGCTGGAGCAGAGCCTTGGTGCTCCCTCCAGGACTTCCAGTGGTGCAAAACAGAGCTGAAAACTGCAAGTCATGGGTAAAGTGCTGCAGTAAAGGGCACTGGCAAGAGCTGATGCTCAGTCCTAAGGGCTGGAGGATTGCCCACCCTGCACACGGGCCCTGGGCACTGGTCAGGCTCAACTCCCAGCCAGGGTTTACCAGAGATTTGATTTCAGTCCCCAGGAGCATCCACGCACCGCTGAGTCGAATGGGATTTCATACTTTCTCAGCTGGTGTTCATGAGGTTGACATGAGACCATCCCATTTGAGCAGTAGTTTTGCTGACAGTGCACAGTATCTCCTCTCTTTAATAAATGTGTGGAAGAAAACAATTTAACCAGCAAGAAGGTGCTGCTCCTAGGTCCTCAGGACCAGCCAGTGGGTGGCTCCATGAAGTCAAGCCCTTGGCTCTGTGTCAGGCTGTGACTCCACGTTTCCTTGCACTTGTCCCCATGTGGCTGAAGAGCCATTTCTGAGGCATCCTCTCAAGGGAGAATGTGACAGGTCCAGTGGCAGCGTGTATCTGCTGTGTATGCTGCAGACCAAACCTCACCCAACCAGGGCTTCCTCCTGTCCTCTGTCCCTGGACAAACCTCAAAAACAGGGTCCAGCATCTGAGCATAGAAAAGCAAATCTGCCACCAGCAGCAGGAACATCTAGGAAAATCACTGCCGTGCCACACATCTCTTAGTCTTTATCAGGGCAGCCACATTAGTAAGTGCAAAAAAAGTCCCCGAATAATGGCAAGTGCTTGGATTTTGATGGCTGGTTTATCATCATTAATAAGAAGCTCTTGTTAAAAGTCTGAATCTGAGAGGGAAGTATGAGCCATGCTGTTTCGGTCCCATCAATGCCCAGATCTTCCCAAAAACAAAGGAGGGTATCCAGGGGATGAGAATCTGGGGTTTCAAAGAAAAGATTTAGGAATTAGTTTTATTTCGTTTTTCAAAAGCCTGAGTCTGTTTTCAGTCATGATATGGCAGAAATAGATGAAAACAAATGGGAAAAAAAATGCATTTCTGCACTAGTTGCTTGCAGTTACATGGTGTGTTACACTTAGTTTCTGAGATGCCCTGCCTAGCCAAAGTAGTGCAAGCACTGGGGCTTCACTGGTACCCACTGAGTGTCACTGGCCGATGGGGAGGGGATGCAGGTGTCCTGGATCTGGGCACGAGGCTGTGTCTGCAAGCAGGTGAGCCTCCGCAGTGGCAGGAGGCCAGTGGGTAACTGGGGCCACCACCACCGCCAAGGCTTGGCTCAGCAGGCAGGAGGATTTGGTGGCAGGAGTTATTTGTGGCGTATCGCGTGCTATAAATGGCTTCATGACCCTGTCAGCTCGAGTCTTCAGGGAGGTGAGTTGTAATGATCACAGAGGAAAACTGATCTTGGTCCTCCAACCGCTCCTTCCCCCTTTCCCACGCTGGAAGAGATATAACAGGGTGAATAATTGGAGGAGTCTCAAGACAATTGTTTTGCTGGTCTTGAAATCAGCTGGGTTAATAGGAGTTCCTCAAGCCAGCAACAGGGGAAGGGGAGGAAAAAGCAGTGACAAGAAGAGGCAATTAGCAGACCGCATCAGGGGAGGCCAGCCCAAGCTGGGGGAGCTGCTACAGAGCTGGCACCCCCTCACAGACACAGGGGCTTGCCTGAGTGGACAATTCATTTCTGGATGAGATTAAGTGCAAGCACACGTACTGAAGGTGCCACCCGCCCTGGCGTGGGTCCCCCCAGCAAAAGGACAAAGCTGTAATTAGACTGAGGGCAAATGAAGTTAGGCTGGATGTAGCGGGTGGCAGCAGTGAGAGGAGATGGAGTTGACCTCTCTTCACACATCCCTACCTGTGCAAAGCCTTGCTGATGTTCTGAATAAGCCCTGATCAAAAAAATAGCAACCCCAGGGCAGCTGCAGTGAGCTGGGAGCCGGCAGTGCGTGGCTGGCCGGGGCTGTGGTGCTGTCCCACAGATCCAGGCTGCTGGTGCAAACACAGCGCCAAGAAATCTCTTACAAGAGTGACTGACAGTAATTGGGAGTAATTGCGGCAGTGCAGACATGAAGAAGGCTTTTTAGTAATTCACCGCTCCCTATCATATAATATGAATAATCTCCCTCTAAAGTGATGGTTATGACTGCAACCTCGTCAGTTTTTTGAGTTTTGCCTTAAACTTGTGTAAACTGAGATAATCAGTTTCTATGGGATTATTAAGAAGATCACACACCAATTATGCTTCTCAAATCAGCCATTTTTCCACCTTGTCTTTACTTGATATCCCTTACCTTTTATTCACCCTTTAAAAGATGAAAATTAATGTCCTTTGTCGCTTGAGTCTGCTCTCCTGGTTATAGGTGCCATGGCAGACACCTCCTACCAAAAAGGCAAATAAAATTTGACCTAAATTCTGAAACACCTTCACAGCGATCACAACTCCTACCTCCAAGGTCTTGCAGTACCTCAGTTTTCTTGAGCATGATGTGACACTAAAAGAGACAAAGGCAGCCACCAGCAGCCAGTGCAGAAGCTCGCTCTGGGAATAAGGTTTTCCCAGAATTTAGGTGGAAGAACACTGCCCAGATATGACCCTGCAGACCCATTTTAGGTACTAAACTGCTTATGAAGCCTGAAGCACATTTGCTCTGCCTTATGTTTTTTTAACTGACATCCTTCCTTCCTGCCTTCCAGATCCTCTGGAGGCTGTTCCAGGAGGATGGAAGGTATATCTGTAATCTGTAGCACTGATGCTCAGAAAATTCAAGTGTGATTGAGTAGGAAATGCTTGTGTTGTGTTCAGAATAATCCTTGTTCAATCAGTATTTTCCATTTCAGTGTGAAATACTTTAATCTGATATTTTGTATTCGGGTGTGCATACTGTACTCTTGTGTTCATGGGTCACAATTCCCCTTTCAGGCAGCCTGTGCGGTGACCTCCCCTTCTGCATGTCCAGGTGAGCTATAGAAAAAGCAAATGTATCAGTAAACTCAGATATGATCCACCATTACATTTCAGGGTTACCATTTAGGTGCACACAGTAAATGAGGTGGGCTGCAGTGACTGGGTCCTGTTCGGAAAGAATATGAGGAATTCTGCAAAGCGGATGTGGCACAGAGATTAGCACATAAACCAAGGAGCAGAGGTCAGAGCAACACAATTAGAGCATGTGATACCGGGAAGGTTTGGATCTGGATTTTTAAAATTCTCTGCAGCTTGACCATTCTATGAATTTTTTGGGGAAAACGGATAAATGCATTATGATTCATTGCATATGGAGAGTTCTTGTGCTCTCATGGCTCTTAAGCGCTATCAGCACTCAGGTCCAGAAGAAATTCCCAATAACATTTTTAATCTTGATCATGAGCAGGTTTTCTTTCTGCAGCCAAACTCTAGGAGTGAGCAGAGAGCCTTCTGCAGGGCAGATGTCAGTGTCTTTTCTTCCCCTCTTCCCCTTTGGGTGACCGTGAATCTTTGAACAGGGTTCAGTGCAGATCTGTGCACTCTTTCAGGATCTCCCCTCCTAAACAAAGCCTACGTCCACCTCAGCCTGCAGGAAAAATCTGCCCCTCTGTCCAAGTCCAGAAACTTGGCTCTAAACAGAAATTTAGGCACTATCTCTAGAAATAATCTAGTCTGTTCATAGTATCAGGACTAAAACTTGCCAATGATGGATTAAAAAAGGAATTTTCTGCCTAGCATGCCCAAATAACTTTGTATCCATCATGCTGGAAATAGCTCCCAGATAGTAAAGCTCACTCCTCGTACAGACTCTTATTATTCCAATATCTAATCCTTTTAATTGCCTGCTGCAGGATCACTTGTCTGCCATGACACAAACCTGCTCAAGTCATCTTAACTAGTATAGATGTAGCAGCACTCTCTTGGGCACTTTTCAGAAGTCCCACCAGTGTCTAGCCAGGTTTCTGCATTTATGGGAGCTACAGGCACAGGCTGGTGGCTCTGATTAATACGGGCTGGAGCTGGGGGCTTGTTCACCCCTGGTCAGTCCTAAAATGTGGTTTGTGCAGTCATCCCACTACCTGCACGGTTTTGGCATCTTCACAGTGATTCAAGTAGAGCTCTTACTTTCTGGGAGGAAAATGGCAAAGCCTGTTTCACTAGTAAGCTATCAAAAGCAACTTCTCTGATTACTAAGGCAAGAAAATGAATCAGCTCTGTTTCCTTGCATCATTTTTGGTATTCTGTTGGTGTTTCTAAGATTTCTCATCTCCTGACACACTGAGACATTCAGCTTCAGTTACAGTGAAAACCCACAGGTTTGAAGAAAAGTCAAAAATTTGTCCTCATCTGCTGCCTGTGATGCAGTCGAATGTTTCAGCCCAGCTGCTCCAGAATATCTCATCCCTTCTGCTGTGTTTGCTTAAGTACATCCACTTCTCCCTGGTTCTTTGCTCTTCTCACAGTGTTTCTCAGCTGACGCCCTTGCAGCAATACAAACATCAAGAGCCTTTGAGGTGCTCTGAGAAGAGGCTGTTAAACAACAGTGCAGGCTGTAGGAAAAAAGCAGGAACAAAATTAACAGCAGCATGGCAGACTGACCCAGTATGCTTCATGGAAGCACGTCAACAAAAACAAGAGGGCTATGGGAATATCCAGTTAAACATGGACCTACAGGATAGTTACAGTGAGGAAAGCATAGAGACAAATACAATTTTTTCAGATAGGGAAAAAACAAACAAAAGAAGCATTGTAATTCTGTGCAAAAATCTGAAGTGGAATATACCTTCGAGCTGTTGATTGTTTTTTCCTGAGCTGCTGAACATAATAATTCTTATGGAAAAACATAGCAAAGATGCGAAGAAAACATATTAAGGAATCAGAATACATTTGTCAATCTAAATCACTGAGCTTTAAAAAATTACCAAATACAGCTAACATTGGTAGCATAATCCACACATGCACACCAGAACCAGACCCTTGCGGTTCCGTGGGAGGGCGTGGGAAGGGCGGGAGGCGTTTTGGGGTGCAGAGGCTCTGGTTCCTGCAGCACGGACCTGCTGGCTGGTAGCTGCCTCCTCCCTGGGTAAGAGCATCCCCCAGCCCTGCCCAGCTCCTGCCTATGGGCTTCAGTTCTGGTTTGGGGAGGGAAAAACCAATCCACACCATGCTTGAGAGGAGCAGTTTACTCATTCTGTAATCCCTGTGGCTGGAGAAGACCTGAATTAGCAGGATTTTTTTCAAGCTGTCTGCCCAAGCACTTTGAACGTTCAGCATCCAGTGCATCCTGTAAAACAATGGTTTTTTTAGCTCAGGTATCCTTTGGGGGCATTAGCTGCATGCAGACACATTTATGTTTCTATATTTCTACATTTCTATCACACACTCAGAGCTGCCTCAGCTGCTGTTAGGTGGCACAAATCCTCTCTCTTTGCCTGAAGTTGACCCTGGTAGGAAGAAGAAAACCCCGTTCAGTTGCAGTCACACAGTGCTCTTTTGGGGACAAAACTGCAGTTCCAGTGAGTTTCCCCAACTAAGCAGGGGCAAGAATCACTCCTAGACATTGGCCTCTTGCCTACCTGAGTCTGACAAGCTTGTGGCTGTATCCTAGAGTGGCTCTGATCTGGACTGACAGGCACACTTTTGAGCTGTAAAAGAGAATATATTTCATTCATGTGAAAAATGTGTAGCACTGTGAGTAGGAAGCGCATTGTGTATTCCCAAGAACTGGAAAGAAATGCAGGCATTACCGGCTCTCTGAAATCCCTCAGGTGATTAAACATCATTTTAGACCTGATTGAACAACAGATGCCCTGAATTAACTGCATCAATTAGAAACCAATTTCGTGTCACTGGCACAGCGCGGTGTGTGGACACTGCTAGCAGCTGGAGTCTCGCGTTTTGATCTGAGCAGAAAACTAAACCGATTTTGGGCGTTAGTGAAATGGCTGATGTAAACGAGGTGCTGGTCCTGTCTGACATCGCTCCCTGCACCGTTGCTGAGGAATTTGCTTTGATACGAGGCTTTCTTTCTGAGTCAAGCATCCCTAACTCCAGACCAGGGGTTGCTGTAAGAAGCAGTAGTGAATGCATAGCATGTTTTACCAGCTACAGTGCCCTTTAGCCCAGCTTGGACATGCTCTTCCCATTATCCCTTTTTAGATGGCAAAGTGACAGTTGTATCTGGCACCGTGGAGACCAAAAATCCCCTTTACAGTGGGTGAAGGAGCTGCCTGTTCCCTTTCCCCTACAGCAGCTAGAAAACTGTGTATCTGCTGAATAATAATAATAATAATAAAATCTTAAAATGTGCTTTTCCTTTTAGGAAAAGGCTGTTACTGACATTTTTTTTAAGACTTTGAATCTGCTCGCCTTCAGAGTGTGACTCTGCAAGATCCTTTGGCCAGACAGACGCTGGATGCTGCCAGGCTGCAGACAAGCATGCCCCTTGTAGACCAAACTCAGCACTGCTTTAGTGGCCCCAAGCTACTTGATCACTCAGCAGCTGAGCCGTTTTCTCTGTGGGTCTCACAGACAGCCAAGCACTCTGCTTTCCTGGCACAAGTGGGCAGCCTCATCCTTCTCAATTTTTTGAGCCATAAGAGCCTCAAAACAATATTCTCCTTAAAGGGGAGCAGTCAAGGAGAGCTATGCTAATTATCTTGGGTAGAGGATCCTTTAGGTCTTTGCCAGTTTTTATCAAAGCATAAAAAGCAATTATTAAAATTAATGCAATTTACCATGTGTTCTACTTCTAGCAAAGCTATTTTTGGCAAGGGTTGCCATCTGTCCCATTCAGCAAGATCAGCCACAGACTTTTGCTCTCTATTCCACTTCCCACAGTTCTCAAACACATGCCTTTTTGCAGAATCAAGCATCTCAACTGCAGCATCTAGCTTACCTGAAACGGTCATCACCTGGTGGCCAGTGTCTTCTGCACGACAAACACTTCTTCTCTCTGTCTCGCTCTCTGCAGGCACCGCAGATGCCCCTGCATGAGCAAGTGCTTCATCCTCTGTCTGCCCTGAGCAAGTGTCCAGGGGACAGGCCACGGGGCAACCTGCAGGCCCATCTGCAGGGTGATAAACACCAGCTTTTGTCTGTATTCTTCACTGTTCCACAGCCAACCTGACCGGAAGCAAGTGAAAATTAGTTTGTTTATGGTTTCATATAACTGAAGATAAGCCAGTGCAAGGTGAATAAATGCATAGAGATTAAAGACCTGACTTCGGGATACTGGCTGTGGACTCACAGCTATTCCACATGCTCTCGTGAGGAGACTCTGGAAACCTGGCAGAAACACCTGCACAAACAGGAAAACAGCAGGTATGATCATGCAAAGTGGAGGCAAGAGAATCCTCTGAGTGACTGGCGTGCTGGTTTTGCATTTGCCACCTCCTGGCAGTCCTCTGGCAGTAGCATCCTGCACTCAGTTCTCTCCCTCTGTACACATGAAAGAGAACCCTGCAAAGAAAATACCGAGGGCAGCTCAGTCTGTCTCATCTGAAATCTCACAGATAAAGGAAGTTGGATAGATGAAGGAGACTATTCTGATGTGACATACTGAAGTCATAGCAGTGAGACAGGTTATTTTCATTGGAAAACAAAAAAAAAAAAAAGCCTAGATGTGATGATGCCACAGAGATACCCACTTACTGGCTTCAGACTAGCTACTCATTAGCACTTTAAAACAAAGACAAGATGGGATAAGGGAGGTGTAATAATGACATAATTAAGAACATAAACCTACTAACAGGTATACAATAAATGCCAGATAGATGCCTGCCCAGTGTAAAAAAATGTAATCTGGGGTATAATCCCTAAGGAGATGATTAAATACACAAAGAGGGAACCCTGACTCAAAGTCTTTAGGCTCGGTCTGTCTGATGGCTGGATCCCACAATGTCAATGCTTGGCAGTACAACAGCATATTGCTTTCCGCTTGCCATACTTCTAAGTAAAGCAACCTGAGTGACAAAAGTGGCAGCAATTTAGTTTGTTTTTAAAGCCATCAGTACCCTTACCTAGTGGGAGACAAACGTTGGAGGAGCAGTTACCGGACAAGTTGTCTGGAGGAAGAATTTGGCTGAAGTTGTCCCCGTTCACCTCTGCTGCAGCGCTGCTCCATGCGCTGAAGTACAACATTTCCTCCTGCAGACAGACTCTCTGCATTGCCTTGTGCCTGGTTCAGAATGAATTCTCAGAATGATGCCTAAATATGTTCATCTCAACATATTATCATTGCAACATTATGTCTAGAAATGATGCTCTCTACAAATGACGTTCCCTTTGTAACCCAGGTCCGCCATAGTCTCCTGCTGAGACGATCCTACTCTGCTCCCAAGTGTTGCCCTCTCCTCAGATATCATTTTCTGATTCATCCCAGTGTTGTGAGAAGTAGCATTTATCGAGATACTCAGTGCAAACTCTTCCCAGGCATTAAATTCTGCAAAAGATTCCTTGCCTCTTTTAGCTATTTAAAGACTGACATTAGTGATTTAAAGTTAATTAAACAGAAGATTCCAGGCTAAATTCTCACCAATAGCAGCAAAACTCTGGTATAAGTTCAATGAGCTTCACTGCATAGTAACAGAGCAGCGAGGGCTCCTTTCAGGCCAACGGAGACACTCATGTGTTAAGTGCAAACAGCATTTGGCACTCTGTCAATTAGCTCAGTAGAGTAACTCCATGTGCACGCCAGTGATTGATAATGTTTTCATGGAATATTGTATATATTGTCCATCTCTTTTGGATTACGTTTAAACAATAAAATGCAAAATAGCAGGTTGCTTATTTGTGATAACCACTGGTGTTAGTGTTGTGGTTCGATTCCATGAACACAGACACACTTCTGGCTTTGCATTTATGTGCACACATGTGCATGAGCATGTATGCGTGTTTCTGCATATTATAAGCGTATGCGTAAGGTCACACTACATGAGAGGAGAATTCCAGCTGAGACTTTATCTTCCCGGAAAGCAGAAAATCTCAGTCCCCAGATAATAGGCACTCTCTCTAGCCAGTTGTGTTCCTCTTCACACCGGATGCTTGTTTGGATTTGTGCGATCATTGTGCATACTAGAGTAGAAAGAGTACCAGCACTCTAGCTGAAAATGTGTGTACTGCATAAGAACACATGCATATCTCAGAAGGTGAGAGATTTTGATTTTGCTTTGATTTTGCTCTCCAATCTGCATCCTTTCTTGTTGTTATCACTAAATTCACAAATGTAAGTTAAATTCACAAACACCAGACCCGAAGTTACATCTAGTACCTGATAGAATATTAGCAACATTATCGGCAACACATTATGCTGGGAAACACACAAGACAGTTCTTCTCCACAGCTCATATCTCTATAATGCCGTGAGGAAACGTCCTGGTCCTTTCCTCATTATGCTTCATGCCAGTATAATCAGTCCCTTTTGGGGATGAGAGCATCACTGCATCTCCCCGTGCTTTGAAACTGTCTGAAGGTGATGCAAATAGTGGAGCCAGTTTTGATCTCACATGCATGAGTTAACTTAGTTTACAACTTACTTCAGTGGAGCTATTCCTAATTTGTGATGGATCAGGCCTATAGATCAGGATCACAATGCGAAGCCAAATTTCACAAAAATTCCGAGTACAGTTGCCTACTGTAATAATCAAAAGACTCGGCATCTTTCAGGATCATGGTGGAGTCCACTATATGCCACTTCTTTTTACAGAAGACTATTTGGGGTCAAAAAGTCTCCTGCTTTAACTAAAGAAATAGATAGGAAGAAAAATTAATGATCAGAAATAATTGCAATTTGCAAAATAAATTGCACCATTAACTCCTCCAGAAATCAATAATCAGGCACAAAAAGAAAATCAGTTGAGGGGATGACAGAAGAAAAAAATAAATCTCTTGGGCATCTTGCCACTCTGGGGATTTTAATTTTGAGTTTTCCAGTCCCAGCTATCCATTCTTATTGCCCATCCATCAACTTCTTGATGAATATAAAGGACTCTGGAATGAAACACTGGAAGATTGCTGGGTTGGTAAGAACAATGGAAAAGAGTCCTTCAGGTTTGGAGGAGGTAGGGTAAATCGCAGATGACAGTTCAGAGAAGCTTGTCCCTGTTCTTGTTTTTTTTCCCCTAACATCTCTTTTTAATACAATTGGCAGCCTAATAACCATTTCAAAGACAAGCAAATCGTACTCATGAGTGAATCACCTGGAAATCTCCTCCTGATTGACTCTAACAACTGACATAATTTTTAATAGAAGTGCAACATGATTTATGCTTTTGCTTATTGATATAGTTTTAAGCAGGGACAAAGTGGTGGTTTAATCTTACTCCCATGTTAGAAGCATTTATCTTCCATCCCTTTGTATTTACTATTTACATCTTCATAAGAATGCCGACACTGTAGCCTTCACCATTAGCAGTACTCCTTGATTTAATAGCACTTATGAATATCTCTGTGTTTGGGAGTTTATTAATGAACATTGTCAGTTCTTCTGTGTGCCTGTTTATGACAGGCTATCTTCAGTGGATTTTGACCAGAAGGGAGTTAAGGGAGTTTCAAGCAGAAAACCTACATGAAGAACATTGCAGCCAGTGATGTGGTTACATAGGCAGCTGCAGAAGCCAAGACGTCGACATCAAAAGAGGGCGATGAGTTAAAATGCCCGTCCTACAGCAAGGGAGAGGTAGGGTGTGCAGAGCTGACACAGACTATGAGCTGGAGCCTGCTGCAAGCAGACACTGCTGTGGTCTCTGGGAGCACTGGCTATCCAGGCTCCTGTGAAGAAAACTCGTGGAAGTGTTAGGTAAAACAACTTGTTTGAAATCCAGTTCCAGAAATGCAGGGCATCTTTTGGCAAACTGAGGCAATTTATAGAGGAGGGTTTTACTGGTTGGCACAAGCGTTTCTCAATGACACCTCCATAGCACCATGGCTCTTAGTGACCTTCCTGGAAACCATCTGGATCACAGCTCCTCCTGCAAAGAAAAGCTTGGTCCTGCTACTTGGAAAGGGTGACAGATGAGAAAGGAGATCTCAGAGACCACGAAGCCGGCACTAGGTACACCTCTTGCAGTTCTATACTATCACCGGTGCAAGAGCAATCGACCAGTCAAGCACCACTGGGGATGGAGAGGTACTGGTGTCACTATCAAAAACTGCTCCAAGGGTGACTGCAGAGCTCACCGTGCATCGCTGCAGCTTTGTGTTCACCACCTTAGATCACCTTAGGCAGGGAAGGGAAGAGAGAAGCAGGCTTGCGGTACACGGGAAAGGAGAGGGGAAACCTGCAAGAACAATCTTTTCTGCTTGCAACTGGGGATTTAATCTTTAGGATAAACAAGTGCACTTGCAATTATGAGTATCTTTTATGGTTAATTACTGCTATTTATGTTGGCAATTATCAAGTGTCATACATGACTATTTTATATCCCTAAATGTGGTCAGCTGAATGTGTAATGTTTAGCTTGCTGTGTGTTTAAGGCTTAATTTTACATACACAGTTATGTTTTTATATCTGTGGTAATTCAACAGTCAAAACATGATATACATGACTTGGGTACTGATCTTTCCATTTTAATTTCTCCCCCCGAAGTAACCAGTCATGTTTGACTGATCTTTTCAGATTAAAAACTAAAAAGGAAGAGATATGTGGAATTTATTTGCAAAGTCTCCTTGTTGAGCCCTGTCACTTTAGTGACAGCCCTCCCTGAACTCCCCCCTCATTTGGATTTGATAAGTGGTTGTAACCCTTTCAAGGCTGGACACATTTTCTTCGGATCATTTTCCTGTTTGCCTTCTTGTTCAGAGTCTGATCTTTAAAGGGCATTATTAATTGTAATAAAAGTTAATCTAGAATATTTCTGATTGCACACACATACAAAGATGGCTTAAATCTGTGAATAGCAAAGAATACCCACAGAAGGAATTCCTACATCCCAAAGAACAGGTAAAAGCTTCAAAAAAAAAATCAGCAAAACCGTGTTTTTTTTTTGTCATATACACCAAAGATGATTTTTCTTCCATGGAAATGAAAATCTTAATTTTATGACAGAATCCAGAGGGCAACTTGCCGCGATAGACATGACTTCAGCCTGGCTGACCAAAACAGGTTTCTGGAAGAGCTTAGTTACTGCTGGCTGAGAGTGTTGTAGAGAACAAAACCGGTGCAGGATGTGGTCCTTTTCCAGGATGTTCTACATGACACACCTGTCAGACCTGAGACTTTAGAAAACTGAGTGAACAGAACTGAAAGAGGATACCAGCAATGGTTTTGGATAGCAGCAAAAGTGTCACCGCCATGTCACCTTTGAGCCATCTATACTGATGTGAATATTTTTCCCTCCTTCTATAATATATTTTATTTTGCAGCGTTGAACCCACTTACTTGCTACAGTGAGTGTGTGTTGTTCCTTGACCATACTGCTGGTATCCAGGTTAAAATACTGACTTTTACATACATAGTTAAACACCTGTTTATAAAGGTACAATGTAGCAAAGCTTTCCTATTCGAGTTGACTTGAATTCAAAATGCCTCTCTAAAATAATAATTGAAGAAAAGAGTTAAAATATAAGCAAAAGCAAAACAGATGCGGATAGGAATGAGCAGAAGCAGTATGGAACTTGGCACAGTGTTCGAACACTCCTGTGTTCAGCATATGCCTTTTTCCACCGTTACTCCTGCTTGCTGTAGCAGTTAAAGGGTTGCCCTTTCTCAGAGGGGATTTTTTCCTGGGCTAACCCTTTGAATTTAGCACTGCAGGTGTGAGGAGCCATTTTGTGCTTGGTGACTGCAGAACACAGTCCCCTGCGGGGCCAGCAAATACGTCCTTCTTCTGTTTTCTCCAGTTTTCTCATGTCTTAGCGCTAAGGCAGCAGCACGCATGCCAAATGAACGTGCATGTCATGCTGCACATCTTTAAGGCTCTATATGAACATTAACTAATTAGCCAGTAAGAAAAAGAGCCGTGGGCAGGCTGTTTCAAATGACAGAAGCTGCAGGGGTTACAGCTGTGGGTCTGAATGTGTAAAGGTCCAAAATAAGCAGGGAGGGAAGCAAACAGGCTGAAAGGCCAGAGAAAGCCTTCAAGAGGGCTTCAAAATTACAAAGGAATTTACTGGCAGGAGGTCATGCAGGTACAATGGTTATATTAAGAAGGGACTGTCAATCTCAACTATTAGCCTTTAGCATGGAAAGGAGATTATAATATAAATGCTGCCCAAGCCTAATTACAGTGAATCAGTGCTTTGACATACCGCTCCAGTAAAACAAAGGTCCGGTGGTAAAAAGAGGTTTCTACATTTCCTTTAACTTTGCTCCAGATTACTGACACCTGCAGTGTGTAACTTCTGACACTTCCAGCTTTCTGTTCTTAGTTTCCTTGGAAAGTGTATTTCTTCCTTGGGAACTAAGGATAATCTAGTAATTAAAACACCGCACTGGCATTCAAGGTCTCAGTTCTTGCTCCCAACTAACGTACAAGCTCCACTGATAACCCAGTCACTAGTACTTGCCCAGATGTCCCTATTCTGCTTACTCAGGCTGTGATTTTTGTGGCCATCTTTGGGAAAAAGTCTACAAGAGTTTAGAGTGAATGAGCATTCTTGGCAATATGCATGAGATTGAAACTGTCCATTAAGAAGGTAAACGTGATTGGTACGGCAAAGTGTCACTGCAAAAATCAAGCTGAAGTGAGGAACTGAGAGTGTGCTCGACACCAGTAAATGACCCAGCATCACTACGGCTTGACAGACCATGATCACTTTGTGCCTATTTGAAGGTAAGAGATTTGCTATTTTCCCAATGTGCAACAGGGCCTTTGCAATGGGGCTTTATGCATATCCCAATGTCACAAAAACCACCTGGCTTAGGGATGACTGAATACGTCTCAAGGGCCCTGCTACAGGCTGAGCCGGACCCATCACTCAGGGAACAATTTTTCTTTTTTTCCTGCCCATAGGAAAGAGCAGTGCTGAAAGTCATTTCCTATGGGGTGAGGAGAGTGATGAGATGCAAACATAATCCTCCAGGTGTGTTCAACTGCCTCCCTGGGAAGCCCTTAGCTGAGGGAACTGGCTAGCTTGTGTCAGTGCCAGATAAAGACTTTTTTTTTTAAGACAGAGCATTAGAGGAAAGAAAAAAGAAAGAGAAAAAAAAAGGTGGAGGAAAGATATTTACAAGTGTGAGAAATGGAAGCTTTATCGGGAGTTTTCTGGGGAGATAAGGAGCTGGGCTGGCCCATCTCTACACGGCATGGACACACTCGCTGCCTTTGAGTCTCTCAGGAAAGAGCAAAAGGAGCTGCTGACATTTCTGCTTAAAAGGAAGAATCAATGAATCTTTGTTTCCCCCTGCCTGATCGTTTGACCTTATTGTGTTGCGGAACAGAAAAGAAAAGAGAACGGGTGAAGGGAGAGAGGACTCGTGCTAATAAAATCCAAGACAAGATCACAGCTCTCTGATCATCATTGGAGATGCTATTATTTGGTTGTTGTCCTATTCGCCGCCGCGGCTCATTTCTGATTCTTGCCTTGCTGTAATAAGTCACA